>NC_058408.1:88614078-88769520 GCF_002201575.2 Neomonachus schauinslandi
TGGCTGGCTGTTCTCGCTGATCTTCTGGGGAGGGGCCTGTTGCCGTGTTTTCCAAATGTCTTTGCCGGAGGCAGAATTGCCCCGCCCTTGCCCCCTCCCAGCTAAGTAATCTGCTCAGGTTTGCTCTCACGGGTTTTTGTTCCCTGCGAGCTTTCCGTACAGCTTTGGAGGCGGAGAGTGAAAATGGCGGCCTCCCAATCTCCGCCGCGGAGGAGCCGAGAACTCAGGGCCCCGCTTCTCAGTGAGCCCCCAGAGAAAAACCGTCAGTCACTCCCGTCTCCCCGGTCTCCAGCCGCACTCCGTGCTCACCCAGCCTGTGAGCGCGCGTTTCTATCTCTGGCACCCGACCCCGGGTGGAGTCTCCAAACCCAGCAGATCCCTGCGGCGCACTCCCGCGCGGCTCCTCCCGGGGGAGGAAGGTGAGTCTCCCCGGATCTGCCGCTTGTTGGGTCCCTGCTGGAGGAGCAGTGGCCCGACTGTGCCGCGGATCACGGTTTATGGCAACCCCGAGCTGAGAGCCCGCGCCTGGGCTCCGCCTCTGCAGCCGGCTTCCCTGCTCCGATACCTGGGAGCTCTGCCACACTCAGGCACCCCCGGTCTTTCTGTGACCCGTGGGTCCTGAGACCACACTGTCCCGGAGGGTTCCACCCCCCGCTTAGCCACCAGAGTGACGTCCCTCAGCGGAGCAGACTTTTAAAAGTTCCGATTTTGTGCTCCGCGGCTCTATCACTTGCCAGAAGCGGCCGACGGAGGCCCCTCCCCCGCCATCTATCCTCCTGAATATCGCCTCGGATTCACTTCTCCGCACGTCCTACCTTCCAGAAAGTGGTCGTTTTTCTGATGAGAGACTTGTTGCTCTTCTTTTCTTCGATCTCCTGTTGAGTTTGTAGGTGTTCAGAATGGTTTGATCCCTATCCAGCTGAATTCCTGAGACCAGACGAAATCCAGGTCTCCTACTCCTCTGCCATCTTGCTCCGCCTAATATCAACCATTTAAAATTATTGATCATCTAAAACCAGTAGTCTCTGTGACCTAAGGTATAACTGCTTTTTTAAATGGGTATTACTCTCTGGAATGGATTTTCTTCAATAGATGGGTAACAGTGTTCTTTCCAGCATCTTGGTCACTTGCATTTTATTTGTTTACTTAAATCTCCTCTCTATCTATGTCACATTAATGTGGGATCCTAGTGGTCTTTTGAAGGGAAATGCATTTTCATGGACGGGCTATTTCTGTAATCTCTGACTAAAATTTGCCATTTTGTAGTTTGCTACCTCAAATAATATGGCAGTCCACAGAGGCAGAGAATAAGGAAACACTACAGTTATAAAGACCTTTAGACATCTATAGTTCATGTCTTTTATTTATAATGATAAATTAGAGACCAAGATCTGAGATTCATTCACAGAGATGGGAGAACTCAGAGTTCTTAACTCCTGGGTTAATGGATTTTTCCTGTCTTTATCTTCTCCTTTACTTCCTGAATGTTTCTCTCTTCAATGTACTCAGTTGCTTCCCCCTCACACAAAGACATCACCACTGGAATGATTCTGTTAAAACATTCATCTTCTCACACTCTAACGTGGCCTTGGCAAATATCAGTGGGTCATATAAATTTCCATTGGAACATTTTCTGAAAAAGGCCTCCCTGGCCACCATAATTTGAATATATAATATTCATAAACAATATACAGCAATATATATGGCCCTTTTTAATAATAGTCTAGTCACAAAAAACTTTTTGTAAATTTAAATTCAATTAGCCAACATACAGTACATCATTAGTTTCAGACATAGTGTTCAATAATTCATCAGTTGACAAAAACTCTTAATAGGCTCTTTGATTCTGATGCTCTCACATAGTTAAAGAAGTTCTTTTTTTATGGCCCTCTATTAACTAATCTTCAGAAGTTAAATATTTTTCAGTTTACCAAAACTAAAGTGCTCTTTTATCTAAACACTTGCCTACTCTTCACCACCCTTCCTAACCAAGCATAAAGTTTGGATCATTGATTTTGGGCTGTCCATCTCCTTTTGTAAAACTTTCTTCTATCTCAACTTTGACCATTATTTAGGATTGGTTAAATATACAGATCTTTAGAATTTTGGCGTTACTGACAGAAGACAGATAGCTTTTCATTAACTCCACTGTCTGGAATAGCTCTTCTATGATTGCCTTTCTTGTATACCAGAGAACTTCTTTTTCATTTTGACTTTTAGTCCTGTTAACCTTGAATCACACTTGACCCAGGTCAATGACATCAACGATTCAATGAATTCCAAATTATACCTAGCAGCCAGATTGAAGGACCATTAACTGAAATAAACTGCCCTGAGGGTGTGGGTAGTATAGGGGAAACCAAACAAAAAGCTACAATTCTATACCAGGTACAGGTCCAAAGAGACTCCTTGATTGAAATTCTGTCAGGTTTTGCTGCCCATACTGAAGACCATTTTGTTAGAGGAATAAAAAAACTAAAGTACATATAAAGCCATATTTTTGAATGCCTCTCTATTGTCTAATAGTTTAACACCATGATGTTTTTCTGTAGATTTCGGGGTTTCTCTGAATTACATTTTTATTAACCAGTTTCACAGGCCTTTCTATGATTGCAAAAGTAAATTATTTTCCTTGTAAAATGCCCATAGTTTACTGAAAAGCATAAAATAAATCGCTTGTAATTCTATCATTTAGTGATAACAACTGGTAATATTTTGATGTATAGCCTTCCGACTTTTTCCATGCACATGCACACATACATGAATATTACAAAGTGATAATGCTATTTTCACTTGATTGTATTTCTGTATCAAAACTATCAACTTTATGAATGGTCTCATTGAATTCTGTTTTATGGACGTGGCCCAATATGATTAACTTGCACTCATATTTAAGTAGTTTCTAATTTGGAGCTGTTGTAAATAACACTGCAGTGACCATTCTGTTTATTCATCTTTGCTCATTTGTCTTATGCTTCCTTAGGATTAATTTCTGTATGTTGAATTTCTGGATCAAAGGGAATATATATTTTAAGATTTGGGATGTATACTGCCAAATTGCCTTCCAGAAAAATCTGCCAATTTGGTTCCTGGCAAAAGTAGAAGAGGACTCTTTTCCTCACAGTGCATCCCATATCTACAAAGAGATTTAGTGTTCCTTTTACATTTACTAATATGAAAGGTGAAAAGGGAGTTTTGCGACTTCGGTTTGCTCAAATATTGGTAAGTTTGAGCATCTTTTCATGTATGTTTTGGGTTAAGTCTAACTAGAAAGCAAATAGGAACTTAAGTGCAAACTGAGTCTAAAACTGATTTTACTGAACTGAAACAGGCATGATAGAACGTACTGTTTGAGACTGTTAAATTAACTGAAATTAGGTGGAATTTTTCATTGCTAAGCCTCTTAGTAATAGGTGATGTTTACTAAGAACTTGCTTTATGCCAGGAATTTTTCCACTTTGTTGAATTTAGTCTTCATAACAATGTTATGCAGCAGGTATGCTATTTTATTCATTTCATCATTGAGGAGACTGAGGCACAAAGATGATAAGTAACTTTCCCAAATTAGTTAAGTGGTAGAGCCAAATTTAGAACCCAGGTCCTGCCTCTAAAGCTCATGCTCTTAAACTCTGTCATTCTGGCATTTACATGCATATATCCCCAAGATACCTTGGTGAAAGATTGCTAATAATATGCCATATAAGTTATTAATAAATGTTTTATTATTAAAATAAAGTTAACAAAATACATTTCTTCTTAGAAAATTTTTTCAGAAAATGTTTTAAATTAACTTAAATTTTAAATCTGATATATATATTTATATATAAAAAACTAAAATTACATATATAACTAAAATCTGTGGTCTGCCTTTGGGGCTGAATATCAAAAGCTTCAGAAATACAGACTTAAACTTTCATAAATTTACATACTTTAGGCTAAGTGTTGAAGCCTTCACTGGAAAACAAAGCTCTTTATTTATTTATTTTATTTATTTTTTAAAGATTTTATTTATTTGAGAGAGAGAGAATGAGAGACAGAGAGCACGAGAGGGAGGAGGGTCAGCGGGAGAAGCAGACTCCCCGCCAAGCAGGGAGCCCGATGCGGGACTCGATCCCGGGACTCCAGGATCATGACCTGAGCCGAAGGCAGTTGCTTAACCAACTGAGCCACCCAGGTGCCCCAAAGCTCTTTATTTTTTTGCTGACTTCTATTCTGCCCACTAATGAACTAGTTTACTCTTTCCATAAATACCTGAATTTTCAAGCTGAACTGCTATTTCTTGAGGTTTGGACTGAATACTCAGGGCTACAAGATTGGATGTGAATATAGAAGACAAATTTATGCTTAAAAATATTTAAATGCATAAGCAAATGTGTGTGTGGTTGGTGATACATAAGTAATGAAAAGGCTGCTTCCATGAATGACAAGAAAAGTCAGGATGAAAAATTACTTGATATTGGCTTATGGTAATGAGGATTGAAAAATGAAAAACACAGTTTTGATTTAGAGGATCAATCATCCAACAAATGCCGGAAAATACTAATTATTTACCCTAAACCAGTACAAAGTAAGAGGCCTGAGTTCCAATGGGCAAAGACCTCCTTATCTTTGATGAAGCTGTACTGTTCATGTCACATAGGCCTCACTGAGTGTATTAAGTGCTTCCTACACTCAGAGAAATTGAGCTTTGCTTTGGATTTAGCACACTTTGATCCCACCTCTTGCCTGAACTTGCTGGAATTACAATTCACTCCAAGTATAAGGAGGCTCTAGTTTTTTTGTGCCAGTGATGCTTCATTTTCTAAGTTTGATTTAGAGATCTGAGGAAGGCAGCAAGTGATTATCTTTTGAGTACCAAACACTGGGATATGTAACCTACACTGCTTGTAATAATACCCTCATTTACATATTTGGACATTCAGGTTGAAGACATGAGATCCTTGCATTCAAGGAATAGAAAGACTGCTTGGGAGACTGGCAGGCACTTCCCCTGTGATACTCCTCTCTCTTCATCCAATTCCTGTTCACTTCTTAAATACTTAATGCTAAAAATCTTGGCCATAAGAATATGATAAAAATAACTATAGCAAAAAAAAAGAAAAAAAAAAAGACAACTCTATTGATACCCTTAGAGATATCCTACTTATTGTACTGGCCCCAGAGGAGATGAATAAGATAAAAGCACTATCATTTATTTTATTTACTTATTTTTAAAGATTTTATTTATTTGAGACAGAGAGAGAGACAGCACAAGCAGGAGAGGGTCAGAGGGAGGGGGAGAAGCAGACTCTCCGCTGAGCAGGAAGCCTGATGTGGCACTCGATCCCAGGACCCTGAGATCATGACCTGAGCTGAAGGTAGACATTTAACAGACTGAGCCACCCAAGCACCCAGCACTATCATTTTAAAAATTCATTTTTTACAAGATGTAAATCAAAGATCTCAGTTAAGATATGAGCTTTATACAAATTCTCTTCCTAATTCCAATTCTCCCTTTACCTCATATAGCTAGTTAAAATGTGAAAATTTACATGGTTATCTTTTGCTCTCTCTTTTTATAGCTCCAGAATCCCCTTTTCAGTATTAGTATTACAAAATAGTTAATTTGGTTGTTTTTCTTTTATTGTTGCAATGAGATGGGCATGTAGAAGTTGGGAGCGTTAGCCTCAACATGGTCTCTTTTTCCCAGAGGACTAACACCAACAATAATAACCGACAGTTATATAATAATGCTACTCTGGGTCCTAAGTGCTTTATTTATACTTCAGACTTCCTCTTCAGTGCAGTTAGTGATTCAGCATGCCAGAGAAGCATTATTGAAAACTTATTATTAGTTGGCTAGGAATTCCATGGTACAACTATAGTCCACCCTTGTTCTGGCTATGGATTGATGCCATCTGGGAGCAATGATTCCGGTCCTGAAATCCTGCCTGAGACTCCCAGAACAGCATGAGTGATTCTAGGAATCAACTAATTAGGTGACACCTATTTCTTCATTCCAGTTCTGGGATATATGGCCGGTAGAATCCTGGGCACAGGGGCCAGGCAAAGGCTGGGAGTGAATAAGGTTATGTGTGAATCTGCATTACCACGAGGAGGGTCATTCCAGGAACTGTTTTCTGTTTTCTTACTAAAATCCCAAGGCAAATATGATTATTATCATCCCTATTTTTCAGATAAGGAAACTGAGGCATTGAAGGTTGAGCAATTTCCCTACATAACTAGTAAGTGATGGAGCTGGGATTCTAGGAGGGCAGTCAAGCTCCGCTCCACTACCCCTTTTATCTTTGTTTACCCTAGTATTCCAAAAGGCAGAGCACGTATTTACCTAACGAATTATTATCCAGGACACACCCACCAGCGTCCTTCAAGTGTTTTGCTAATGGCAGAGGGATTTACTATTGATGTAGGCAGCAGAAGAAGAGGATTGCATCTCTGAAGGAAAAAGAGAAGAGAGAAATGGCCACCTCTCTAATATTAATACCAGAAAGGAGCTTTGGGAAGGCTAGGGCTGTTGAGGGCTGACTCAGGGAGCCTATAAAAGCCAATCTGCAGTTTGTGAAGAGTCATGATCCTGTCATTGGTTAGACCAAAGTCCCCAGAGTCAGACCCATCAATATTCCTGCAGCATGACAAACCCAGCAGGGTTCCAGAATGCTAACCAATAATTATTACTGTGCTAGGGTTAGTCTTGTTTTCTTTCTTTGCCTGAAAAACATAAATGGAATCACGTTGCCATTTCTTTTATTCCTTATGTCTTCTTGCTGTTAGGTTCTTTCTTTCTGTTCTTTCCCTGCTGTTAGCAAGATGAAAAAGGCTGCGTATTCCAAGGCTTTCTGTTGACCTTTGAGACTTCAGAGTCTCCCACAAGGGAAAAAAAGCATCCCTGAAATAAATGAGAATTCATGAACTATCTCAGGCTTGTGGAGGAAACAAACGACTCGGGGTTCTTTTCAACTCACAGCACACAGCAGGCAGAAAAGCAGCAATTTGAGATTTCAGTGAGGCTGGGAGTCTCACAAGATAATGCTGAGGGTTGGCAGTCAAAGATACTAGTGAAGTATTAGTGTTGCAAGTTTAAAATGTTCATACTTCCCAGGATTTGAAAAAAAATAAGGCAGCCATAAGCTTATTAAATTCAGGTTGTCAACAGAATTTCTTTTTAATTTATCAATTTGGGGGGATTTCCCTTGTTTTGGTTTGGCAAAAAGGCATCACCAATTGCACACATTCATAAAGAGTTCTAGAGAAATAAAATACTATGCTAAAAAGGAGAGGCAGCATAACATAGTTCATCAGCTTCGAAGGAAGACAAATTTGAATTGCAGATTGAAAAATTAATAATTCTATTTCCTTGGAAGAGTCATTTAATAACATCATTGTTCCTGAATTACCTAACTTGTTTTCCCTGGCCTACTTTTACTTGTCACACTTAGGTTTAAACCTAATGTTAAATATGTAGTTCTCATGATGGCCTATGAGGATCTACTTATCTCACCTTATTCCCTTTTTTTTTTTTATGAATCTCCCTTCCCCTTCACTCTGCTCTAGCCACACTTGCTTCCTTGTTCTTTACACACAGCAAGCACAGATCCACCTTGGGGGCTGTGGACTTACTGTGTCCTCTGCTAGGAATAATTTGCTCACTGGCTCCTTCACTGCATTCATTTCTCTTTTTAATTTTATCTCTTAATAGCAGGCTTCCGTAATACTAGTTATCTAAAAAAGTACCCCTGTCACTCTCAATTCCCTTACTGTATTTTCCTTCTCAGCTCTTATCTATATCTGAAGCTGTATTGGTTTATATGGTTGCCATTCTCCTCCACTACAATATAAACTGCACATGCACGTATTTCTAGTCTCTTTTGTTCGCCACTCTATGCTAAGTGTCTGGAACAGTGTCTGGTACATAAAAGGCATGCAATTTATCAGATGTGTCTTGGTCTCTCTCTTTTTAAAGTGAAGAGAGGGAAAAAACCTCATTGCACTGTTTGTGAAGATTACGAATAACATATTAAATGGAATCTCAAAGTCCCCTAGCACGTTGAAACGGAGTCTCTCTGTGCCTCATCCTTTTCCTTCAGACTTACCAGTTGTGTGTACTCTGGTGGACTTCAGCTGCTAATGAATGTCACTCTTTGCCTGAGGTCTATTGCTGAAGCCTTGAAAGGACAGAAGTAACACTCCCACCTAAATCCCTCAAATTGTGACTCTCAGGTGTCGGTGCATAAATATTCCAATTTGCTCACCTCTCAGTGAGCTCTGAGGCTTGCATTTTGCACCCTTCCCAGTTTCTCCATGGGATCAAGCTCTAGCCAATCACAGTGGTAGCTAGCTTGATAATGCATGCTTTATTGGCTGTCTTCTCTTTCCTTTATCATTTTTCTACTCTCCTAATGTGGTTTCCAAATAAAATAATTGCGCTGAGTCATCGTCTAGGATCTGCTTCTGGGGGAACTCAGATATTTAAAAAATGGTAGTAATTAATATATAATGACTTCTAGTCTGCCAGGTAGAAGTCAGACCTCTTGACATAAAATATCTGTGTCTGCATAAATGTATGCCATTCTACAGAGCTTGATAATTATTAAAAATAATAGTGTATATCTCTGATATTTAGCTCATGCTCAAATATCTTACATCGCAGTTCTTACCTCTGTATTGTATACTTATTTTCTTATGTTCTTTCCATAATGATTAAACATGTTTGATCATTTATTTCCAGAATATTCATTTGATTGTTATGTGGCTCTCAAACCTGGCCCTACTTCAAAATAATGCATAACAATAGTTCATTCATAATAATATGAATTATATGATCATAGAGTTTATTTTTATCTTAAAAGCATTTTTTCTCTGTTTTGTTAGCATTTAAATCTTTGGGGTGGGGATCAGGTATTGATACTTTAAAAAATTTCCCCAATGGTCTCCTGTGCAACTAATATGGCCCATTCTGGTAAGTCATCCATAATTACCCCCGGTTTCACAATTTCAATAACTTTCTTTCTTTCTTCAGAGTTCTCTGCAGTTTTATAAGATCATAGAGTTTATTTTTATCTTAAAAGCCTCTTTTCTCTGTTTGTTAGCATTTGTTTATGGATTATCAGAGTTTTAAATTAAATGATTTTTAAGATGTTACTTTAGTCATTTAAATCTTTAAGCATTAAGATATTGTAACTCAACAAACTATTGATTTCAAAGTATGTGAAATACATTTAAAGTTAATTTATAGACATTTTAACCTTCATTTCAAAAATATTAAGCATTAATACAATGTTGTATTGACATAAGGATAGAAATATAGATCAATAGAAAAGAATAGAGTCCAGAAAGAAATCATTATGATATTCAACAGGGGAGTTCTAGTTCAAGATGGTGACATAGGAAGATCCTGAACTCACCTCCTCACCCAGACACACTCAATCTACAACTAGATATGAAATAATTTCTTCTTAAAAAAATGCTAAGGGCTGGCTAAGTAATGGCTATACATTGGGTAAACAAGAAAAACCACATGAAAGCAGATAGGAGAGGCTGGGACACAATCTCACCATAAACTTGACAAAGGTGCCAAGACAATGCAGTGAAGAAAGGAGAGTCTTTTCAACAAATAGGGTAGGCATACGGAATATGCATATGCAAATATATATATTTAGTCCAAGTCCTTTATATATATATAAAAATAAACTTTGACTTTATATATATAAACTATATATATATATAAACTTTGACTCATAACTTGTTACTAAACACAAAAATTAACAAAAATGAAACATAACCCTAAATGTAAGAACTTGAGCTATAAAACTTCTATGAGAAAACATTGGAGCAAATTTTGTGACTTGAGTTAGACAAAAATTTCATAGATACACATTGAAAGTGTGATCCATTAGAAAAAATCATTAATTGTATCAAAATTCAAATCTTCTGCTTCTCAAAAGACACCACTGAAACAATGAAAAGATGAGCCATATACTTGGAAAGGATATTTGCAAAACATATAGAAGGTGAAGGACTTATCTAGAATATAAAGAATTTTTGTAATTGAATAATAAGAAGACAAATAACCGAGGAAAAGAAGTGAGCAAAAAAAGAAAAAAAAGTTCAGACACCAGTTCTCATAAGTGGGCACTGCTTACCTTCATCTGTTAGTATCAGTATCATCATTTCTAAATTAACCTTTGTAGTTTTCACATGGTCATTGGATGCTTTTTTGTTCATTTGGTTAACATGATCACATAAAAATCATATCCATCTTAATATTAGGCAAGATAGTTAAGCAGTTTGTGAGTAAAGGTATTTGTTGAAAGGTAAGAAAATAAATGTATAGATGGAGGTGAATCTTATGGTGATTCTCATTTACTACTGCTTTTCTAAAGGGCCAATCACAATTATGTTCTAAGGAATGGGTAAGGTGTCTTCTACTTCCAAACAGGATGTAGTAAGTAGTTCATGGTTGGTCATGACAGAATGTAGTAGGTTATGCTCCTATCGACTGAAATCTGAAGTTGCATGGGTTTAGGAGCTAAGAAAAACAAACAAACAAATAAACAACAAAAAAACCCTGACAGACAGAATGATATTTCCGGCAGTGCTTAAGAGACAAAGATCAACCAAGGCAGGCTTGAAATTAAAATAGGCTAGAGATGAAATCCTTAGAGAAAGTAGTGGATTGACACTGAAGATCTATATCTTCTTTTTACCTGTAGACACCTCTGAGGGGATGGAGAGGGAGGACACAGTAGAGGCTAAAAGCTCAGGTTTGGCCCTGGCATAGACTGCTGTTGGGGGAGACTGGTGGAGATTTTGGCATTCATATGCAGGAATAGTGAGTTGATATGCCTCAAATACCCTACTGGTTTTCTCCTCAAGCATTTAACAAATTTGAAGCCATGTCAGGAGGCTAAAGAGCTAAACTGAAAAACTCTGAATAGGAGAACTACCAAAGTCTTATAGAGTCAAGAAGACAAAGACTCATCAGGCTCTTATAAAATAAAAATCCTAGGGGACCACATCCTACAAATATTGGCAAATCAGGAGTAGACTGATTTTCAGGAAAACAGGTCTAAAGAGGACCCATTTCAATTCCTAAGTGGATTCAGGTGAGTAGTCTTTTACCTTATCTAACATAGGAAAGGAAAAGCCCTCTATGGTGGGCAAAAATCATCTGGGAATACTATGGTTCTTTCATACACAGCTTGTGGCATACAAGAAAAAGTATGGGATGTGTGAAGAGGTAATACCACATATTACCTCTAGATGAAGATAATCTAAAACAAAACAAACAAAAAACTCCAGACAATATAAGAAGGTCAGATATTGGAGTTAGCAGATGAGAATATAAATTAACTATGATTAATATGTTCAAGAGAAAAGAGAAAAAATAGATAAAATAGATGACAGGATGGATCATTTTCATCAGAGTATTATAATTTTAAAAAGGAAATCTAGTGGATATTCTGGAACTATAAAATATAATAACAAACATTAAGAACTAAATGGATGAATTTAATAGCTGATTAGACAGAGAAGAACCCCACATCAGTAAATAAAACATGTAATTGGAGTACCAGAACAGAGAAAAGAGAGAGTGTAATAGTAGCAATATTCTTAGATGTTTTACCCCCAAATCTCCC
This sequence comes from Neomonachus schauinslandi, assembly GCF_002201575.2. NCBI lineage: Eukaryota > Metazoa > Chordata > Mammalia > Carnivora > Phocidae > Neomonachus > Neomonachus schauinslandi. The sequence goes on from NC_058408.1 coordinate 88,625,715, forward strand.
TAAACTAATAAAAATCATCTGGTCACAGATTTAAAAAGCTTAGCATTGATGGAGGGATGTGGATGGGGGATGGGCTAAATGGGTGATGGGTATTAAGCAGGGCTCTTGTTATGATGAGCACTGGTTGTTATATGCAAGTGATGAATCACTAAATTCTATTCCTGAAGCCAATAGTACACAATATGTTAAGTAACTAGAATTTTAAGAAAATTTGAAACAAAAAATAAAATAAAATAAAATAAAAAGCTTAGCAAATGTCCAGGAGGATTTAAAAAAAATAAACCTAGACACATCATCGTCAAATTTCTGAAAAAAAAAAACATAAAGAGAAATTTTTAAAACTTACCAGAACTTAAAAGACAAATTAACTTCAAGGACTGACAAGCTGAATAGCTAATTTCTGAACAGAAACAACAAAAAAACAGAAGAAAATGAGAAAAGGATCTCTAAAGTGCTTCTGACATTTAACTGCCAACCTGAAATTACATACCTAGCAAAAATATCCTTCAAAATGGAAGTGAAGTAAAGACATTTTCAGACAAATGCATATTGTTAGTATGACTGTATTTGAAAAAAAAAGAAAGTGGATTTCCAAAAGAAGGAATATGAACACAGACAAAAACATGGAAATGCAAGAGAAAATGGAAACTACCAAAAAGAGTAAACATTCAGGAAATAGAAATAAATATTGACTATGTAAATTAATTGTAATGTTGATATAGTGCAAAGTAAAATTAGAACTAAATGCATGAGACCAATAATGAAAAATTTGGTAATGAGAGATTAAAGTAGTAAAAATGTTCCAAAGTTGAATTAGAAAGGTAATAATTATTTGGGCAGCTATAATAAATCAAGAATGCATACTATAATATCTAAGGTAGTCATAACAAATAATAAAAAAAAGTTTTAGTACATATCTACTATTTATTTATTTACTTTTTTAAAAAGATTTTATTTATTTATTGGAAAGACAGAGAGAGATAGAGAGCTGGAGAGCACAAATGGGGGAGAAGGAGAAGCAGGCTCCCTGCAGAACAGGGGGCCTGATGTGGGGTTCCATCCCAGAACCCTGGGATCATGACCTGAGCCGAAGGCAGACGTTTAACTGACTGAGCCACCTAGGTGCCCCCATATCTACTATTTAAAAGGGAAAAACTGGGGTGCCTGGTAGCTCAGTCAGTTAAGTGGCTGCCTCAGCTCAGGTCATGATTTCAGGGTCCTGGGATCAAGCCCCACATCAGGCTCCCGGCTCTGCAGGGAGTCTCTTTCTCCCTCTCCCTCTTGCCCCTCACTCTGCTCATGCTCTCCATCTCTGTCTCTCTCTCTCAAATAAATGAATAAAATCTTCAAAAAAAATAAAAAAATAAAAGGGGAAAACTACAATATTAAAAAAGTGACTGATCCAAAAGGACAGAAATGAAGAACAAAAGAAATATGAAACATGTTAGAAACAGAAACACATGGAAAAATTACAGCTATAAAATCAGTTATACCACTAAGTAACTGGATTAATACTTCATGTGAATAATGAAGAATAATTAAATACACAAAACCCAACTATATGCTTCTTATGAGTGAAACAGTTTAAATAACAGTACAGAAAAGTCAAAAGTGAAATGATGGGCTGCGGGGTCTATACTCTAGAGAGTATAAAAAGTATTATTACTTCTACACTTATAGTAAGAACAAGAAAAGCTGGGCAATCTGTAAGTTCAGAACTTCCTTGAACCCAACTGAGTGTTAAGGTTGCAGGGCTGAAAACTAACCTGAAATATGCACCGAGATGGAACTTAAGAGCTTGCTTACTGGGAGTAGATGTAGCTGGACACCAACAAGAAGTATTCAGCTAGAAGAGTTGATGAATTGGCAAAAGTGAGTGGCCAGAAGGACAGTTGGAAGACCCTGAAATCCACAGATATGGGAGAAGGGAGGAGTTCATATTCTCTATCAATCTCTACAAATCACAGGCACTCACTGGGAAGACTAGGGAAAGTCCTGAGATGAGTCCTTCATGGTGTAGACCATGGTGTAGACCAGCTGCTGTGGAAGGGGCACAAACTACCCAGATGTTTCTCTCTATGGAAAAAAGCTTTACAATGCAGGACTGTGAGGGTCCCTAGGGTAATGGTAAAAACTCCTTGAAGTTGGGGGTGGGAAACAGAAAAACTACCTTCTACCCCTGAGGGAGGAGCAAGAATATATGCTTGCCCCAGAACTATAGCTGGAAGATAGGCAAGAGGTTTTTAAAGGTCGAACTCCCCAAATCCAAGGAAACAGTATATATTCAAGACTGAAGTTTACATATGTATGTATGTATGTATATATGTATGTATTTATGTATGCATGTATTTATTTTATTATGTTATGTTAATCACCATACATTACATCATTAGTTTTTGATGTAGTGTTCCATGATTCATTGTTTGTGTATAACACCCAGTGCTCCATTCAATACGTGCCCTCTTTAATACCCATCACCAGGCTAACCCATCCCCCCACTCTCCTCCCCTCTAGAACCTTCAGTTTGTTTTTCAGAGTCCACCGTCTCTCATGGTTCATATCCCCCTCCGATTCCCCCCCCCTTCATTTTACCCTTCTTACTATCTTCTTCTTCTTTTTAACATATAGTGTATTATTTGTTTCAGAGGTACAGGTCTGTGATTCAACAGTCTTACACAATTCACAGAGCTCACCATAGCACTGAGGTTTATTTTTTTTAATATTTTATTTATTTATTTGACAGAGAGAGAGAAAGAGAGAGAGAAAGGGAGAGGGAGAGAGAGTGCAAGCAGGGGGAGCCGCAGAGGGAGAGGGAGAAGCAGGCTCCTTGCTAAGCAGGGAGCCCGATGTGGGGCTTGATCCCAGGATCCTGGGATCATGACCTGAGCCGAAGGCAGATGTTTAACCCACTGAGCCACCCAGGCACCCCAAGACTGAATTTTACACAGAACATCAGAGAATGCCACCCCTGCCCCACTTCTTCCACAAAGCTAACGAGAATTGAGAAAAGACAATGGAGTATTGCAAAGAGAGCAGACTCTCTATGTAGTACAGTATAAAGGGAAGACCTAAAGCTGAGGGTGGAGTAGACAATGAGAAACAACCACTGGCCAACAAGCCCCCAGTCTAAACATGTTATCACTAGAGGAATTTGAGCCTAGCATGCACTCAAAGTAAAAAAGCAACAAGAAACTTCAAACCCAAGATGATGGTTTGATTAATATGAACTCCCATACCAAAGGCTTAGCAGAAGGAAAGGTGTGCCCTTTTCTAAGCTCAAAACCTATTTACCCCCAATGTTCTACATAAATCAAACACACACACACACACTCCCAAGAGGCAAAACAATCAACAGAATTAGATGTGGCTATTATAGAGATGCTGGAATTGTCTAACTGAAGAATTTAAAATAACTGTGGTTTCTATAAAAAAGGCTCAATGGAAAATGTGTAATGTTACATGGGTAATTTCATACAGCATGGAAACTATAAGAAAGAATCAAAATGGGAATGATAGAAGTGAAAAATGAAAAACACAATAACAGAGATGAAGACTACCTTCTATGGACTCATCAGTAGTCTCCACACAGCCAAGGAAAGAATTAGTAAACTCGAAGAGAGGTCAATAAAAATGACCCAAACTGAAACAAGAATAATAAGTGCAGGAAGAAAAAAACAAATAAACAAACTAGAGCATCCAAAAACTGTGGGATAATTCAAATTGTTTATATGCATTACTGGAATGCCAGAAGGAGAAAAGAGAAAAATGTACAGAAGAAATATTTGAAGAAATAATAGTTGACAATTTTTCAAAATTAATGACAGATACCAAACCACAGATTCAAGAAGTTCAAAGAATATCAAGCAAGATAAATACCAGTCAAACAAAGAGAGCACACACCTAAGCATATCATAATCAGTTGAAAACAAAAGACAAGAGAAAATTTGAAGTTAAAAGACATGTTATATACAATTTTACACCCATAGGCAAAACAGAAAAAAACTCAAAACCATATCTCATATCTTACATTAAAGCTAACTCAAAACGTTTGACAGACAAAAATGTAAAACATAAAACTAAAACTTCTAGAAGAAACCTTAGGTAAAAATATCTGTGACTTCAGGTTAGGCAAAGAATTTTGAGATATTATACCAAAAACAAGATCCATTAAAGAAAACATTCATAAGTTGGAAATTATCCAATTTGAAAACTTTTGGTCTGTGAAAGGCACTGTTAAACACATGAAAAGATAAGCTTGAGATTGGAAAAAAAATATTTGAAAATCACATTTTTGACAAAGGTCTTGTATTGAGAAAATAGAAATAATTCACAAAACTCAACAATAAGACAACAAACAACTGACTTTTTTTTTTTTCTCTTTTTAGCTTTCCAGGTGATTTAAACTTACAGCCAAGTTTGGAATCTTCTCTGCTATGGCATCCTCTTTCACTTTTCTGAGAAACATAACTCTCCTTCTGTCTTAGATTAGAGTTGGCTCTGAAACATGAATCTAAAACCCAGACACCCTCATTCATATTCCCTTGAATTTGTCTGGGGTGGCTTTCTGGTGTGTATATTGGCAGCCTACAGGCAGCTGGGCTGATATTTCACTTTTGGTCCTTCTGTCACTTCTGTTTATTCTATTCTTTCTTGGCACCTGTAGATTTAAATGTGACTTTAGATTTCAGGCAGGCACATCTTTTGAAAAGCAAAATTTGGAATCTAAAACATCTGACATTTACTTTGAAAGATTATTAAATGGAAATGCATCTGAATCTATCCATATGACTTATAAATTGGCAGAGTTAATATACCTTTAAGCACCTCTCCAGGAGCAAATTGAGCATGCTTCTTTTCATTCAGGATAGACATTTAGGCAAATCCACTGATGGTGGATGAGTTGCAGTAAACTAATTCATCTAGTATTGATTTTTATGATTCTCTCAGGACTTTGTTTCTAAGAACAATTTTCCATTAGAGTGGTGACATTCAAATTTTAATAGGCATGAAAATCACCTAGGGAAGGGGTTTTAAAAAAATGTAGATTCTTGATCTCCCATCCCTACAGATTGTGTGTAGTTAACATTGAGGTGAATTCCCCAAACCTGTATTTGTAAGTGAATACCTTTCCATGATTCTAATGCAGCTGGGGCCAGAGAAAACTGCTTCAAAGTCCTGAGGAAGAAGATCATCTCTGAGAGTTTTATGTATTTATGTGTTTCCTGTAACTGAGAACTAGCACAGCCTTTGAACTTCACCAATGCAGACATTCTGAAGCAAAATAGAGCTTGGTAAAATATTAGGGGAGAATATCTAGCTTTGAAAATGAGCCTCCCTTTTACTGCCTTTTTTAGTAAATGACAACTTTTGTGAAATGACTCACTGGAGAGTTATTACGGGCCAAGTATGATAACAATCATTAATATTCTGGCCACAAATGCAATTCATTTGGTAAACGCCAGGTTCTTTGAAGCATGAAGTACCTTATGTAATTGCATTTTGCAGCAAGGATGTGGCAATGGACCCCTGGGTGGCCATGTGGATCTCTCCCTCTAAGCACTGGATGGAAACTTTGATGTGTGGTCCTGAAGTGGAGCTGTTTCAGTTTCCATCCTTTCTCCCATTCCATTTTCTGAATTATCAGAATCAAAAAGGGAAGAATATTTTTTTCTGTTTTTGTGTCTTATGGCCTTAACTAAATGTGAAAATATTCTGGCTCTTTAGAAAGGTGGCATTAAAAAACAGTTTATTTCTTCATATGTATGTAACAATTATTATGAAAACATCAAGGGGAAACGTGAAGGCATTTTGGTTAACACCATAGTACTGTGTTGCCTTTTGCTTTCCCCTAGATTTTAGCCTTTTCTGTAGTAAAGAATCTTTTTTTTTTAAAGATTTTATTCATTTATTTGACAGAGAGAGACACAGCGAGAGAGGGAACACAAGCAGGGGGAGTGGGAGAGGGAGAAGCAGGCTTCCCACGGAGCAGGGAGCCCTACGCGGGGCTTGATCCCAGGACCCTGGGATCATGACCTGAGCTGAAGGCAGACATTTAACAACTGAGCCACCCAGGCGCCCTGTAGTAAGGAATCTTATATCTACCCCCCCAAATACTTTCCCCATCAAGTGCATTTTCTTTTTTACTTCATTTGCCATTAGCTTTTGCTAAGTACAACTGGGAATGGCATTATGGTCTCGGATAATAGAAGAAACATTAAATGTGTTGAAAAGCTGTCTGATGCCTTTTCTGGGAGGGTGAGGCTCATTGTCATGGATGAACCTACTGGCTGATTTCTAATGGAGGACACAGGAGTGTGATTCTAGAAAATCCTATTGTGAGTTTTGGGAGCTCAAGCGAGCCGCACTATTGCCATGCTCAGGCATCCCATACTTTGCATTTGTTAAATTGTATTTCTCATTAGAGATAACACTTGTAACAAGCCAGAGGAAAGTAGGTCTTACTGCAGCTTAATTTGAGAAAATTGATTAAGATAAATTAAAGATTGTGCCCATCTTAGAGAAAAATGAAAAAAACTCATTATGAAAAGAATGGGCTGCTTGCTGTTATTCTGATAGGGAGCAACTTAATGAGCAAATTTATGAACTGTTGAAGCCAAGTTTTTGGCATTTGCATTTTGCTTGGTGGTTCCCAAAGAAAAATATTAACCCACAGTAGGAAGAAGTTAGCAGATGTTGACATAGAAAAATTTGGAAAATACACATGTCATAAAAGAAAGTTAATATTATTGTTAACATTTCGATGCATGTGCTTTTGGCCTGTTATCTAGGGGTGTGTGTTTATATTTTTGGCATCATATTTTATACACTGTTTTGTATACTGCTTTTTTTTCACCTGTTCTTAGATTTCCCAGTGCTGTTAAATTTTTTTCAGAAACATAAATTTAATGTTTATACAATGCTACCTTTATGCACTAAAATTTAATTAGCCATAAGTTTATCTATAATACTCTAATAATCTTGATCTGTCATAGAAGGCCTAAAATATTTGTGGAAGACTCCATATTTCCAACAAGTAAATTAAATGCCAGATGGTGGATTCTGGATCTCCCTGTTTATAGTAACTAACTCACTTATTAGGAAAATTTTAAATGTTGACTAGGACTGTAGGCCTTAAGAACTGGTTATTTGGGGAATGTCTTTTTGTTACATTTGGGGTTGATTCGTTGTTTCCTGAGCTGCTTCCATGTTTGAAGTCAGTGGATTACAGAGAGTCCCAGTCTTTTCCGTAGAAGGAGGGAAGGGAGGAAAGGGAGGAAAGAAGGTTTATAGCTTCAAATCTGCAAAGTTGTGGGATTTCATTGTGAAGTCTCTTGGCTGGGTATTGAGGAGATCTGGTCTCAGTAACTTCTCTGATTAGGTAAGATTAGGTTGCTCCCTTTGGTTTATGGTAAGAAACATGGAAGTCTGTGAAGTGACCAGAGCTTGACAGAGAGATATTTTGGGGAGGAGGTGATAAAGTTAACTTTTTACCAGATAAAAATTTGAGATCTTCTGACACTAAAGGTTTTTATCAGCTATCTTAGAAGCTAAGAGCGGGGAAGAGGACTCACCAGAGTCCCAAACTGAAGTCTGAGTAAAGGGCTGTTCATCATGAATAAATAGTGAATGAATGCATGAATGTCTCTGATTATCCAGTTCTCTGACACAACCTGGGTGTCTAATGTTTCTATTCAATTCTGACACTAACTCTTGGAGTTAGCATCAGACCCCATAGGTTAAGGGTTCAGTCTCACAAGTTTGCCTCCCACTTCAGATGCTAGTTGCAATGAAGTGCCCAGGCTATCTGCACTTCTGTCTGAGTTGGCTACAAATTTGAGGTTTCCCACAACTCCCTCTTTAGATTTGATAATTTGCTGGAATGAAAATTCTATACTTACTATTACTCACTTTATTATAAAGGATAAAAATAAACAGCCAGATGAGGAAATACATAAGGGGAGATCCAAAAAGGTCCCCAACACAGGAGCTTCTGTCTTTGTGCAGTTGGGGTGTACCACCTTGACACCTCAATATGTTCATCAATTTGGAAGTATTGCCAGGTGAACTGGGGACAACGCAGGCTTCGACCGAGCCTGTCCCAAAAATGTTGCTGAAGGTTCTTGGTCTCATCACGAGAAAGAACTCAAGGACAGGCACAGCACAGCAAATGAGTGACGCAGGCAGGAAAGTTTAGGAAAGCAAAAGTACAGTCTCACAAAGTGAGAGTGGGCTAGCTCCAGAGAGACATAGCTGTGTGCCCTGGGGTTTGTGTTCTATCTTTTATTGATAGTTGTTAACTCTGGAGTGGAATATTCATTACTTGGGGTGGGGATTTCTTGAAAGCAAGGTTTCATGCCTTTTTCCCCTAATTTGGTCAGGGGTTTCCTGTCTGACTTGATCTGGCTTCTTGTGAGTGCTGCCAGGACAGACCTGACTTTCCTGATAGCTGGCCATGACTTCTTCTATGTCTCCATCATGTAACCTATTAGAACCTAACTAACTGCTTACTCTAACAGAAGCTCTCCAGAGTCCATCATTTGGGGGATTTTATGGAGGTTTCATTACATAGGAATGATGGATTAAATAATTGGTCATTGAGAATGGAACTCATCTTCAGCCCCTCTCTCCTTTCAAAGGGATTTTATTGGGAAAGCAGCTTAAATTAGTTAAGCTTCACCTCTAAAAAGTCCTTGAGATTGCCCTACAACCAGGGAGGGGAATCTCTTTAGGCCTTGACTGCTACCTTTTTTCCTAAACCTATTTGCTCTGCCTCAGAGGCATCAGCTCCTGCTTTGATGCATCTCAGGTAGGCCTCTTGATAGTCACACTTTGACCCCCGTCCTGATTCACTGCATAGGAGAGCTCCTGCTTCTGCCTTGGTCCACACTTTGCAGCCACTGGCAAGCTCTGCTCCTCCCTCACCTCCATCCCAAGCAATTATAACCCCATCCAGCTCCAGTGTCTGGGGCTGTTTGTCAAGGAGAAGGAAATGTATAAAAGTAACATACAGAACAATTTCCATTCAGAATTGCAAAGTGGCACTTTGCCATAATAATAACAATATTAATAACAAAAAATATTAAAAGCCAATGGTATTTATAGAGAGATTGCTTAGTGCCAGGTATTGGCACTTATGAAGCTGGGAGTGGGGGTGGGGAGAATACTTAACAAGTTTGGGACCAGTCAGGGGAATCCCCTTATTTCTGTTTTGCATGTGAAGAATGCTAGAGTAGCTAATTAAGAGCTCTAAGTACTTTATATGCATTATTTTAATAAATTCTTACAACAGCCCTATAAATTGTTACCACCATTTTACAGATGGTGATAACATCTTTTTACTTTACTAAGTCACAAAGAGGTGGAAGTAGTAGGATTCAAACCCAGTGACTCTGATTCCAGTGTCAAGGCCACAGGAGGCTGCAGTGATAGATCCAAGGATAGGAATGAATTAAGAAAGGTTTCTTGGAAGAAGGTTTGTAACTTCTCTAAGCAAAAAAGACATAAGCCTGAGGACAGGATGGGAGAGCGAATTCCAACTCAAGAAAATACTGTGGTCCCCTTTTCTCTCAAATGTGCTGTGATTTCTCTCAGCTTAATGTCTTTGTACATGCTGGTTTCTGTACTTGGGATGCTTTCTACCTTCTATCCATTTGACCAACTTCTGTTTATCGTATAAAATTTAGTTAGACACCACCTTGTCTTGAAGTCTTCCTTGCATGCAATGCTCTTGATTTGTTGTTCCCTACTCACCTTGTGCTGACTGCTAACATATCTCATGGTAGATTGACTCTAAAAAAATATCCCCCATCTTATATCTTTCTCTAAATCCATGCACTTTGCCACATAACTTTGCAGCCCAATCAGGAGGTGGTATCCATTTTCCCTGACTCCTTGAGCATGGTCTGGATTTGTGACTTCCTATGGCCAGTAGAAAGTGGTTTAAATGATGGTATGCCCCGTTTCAGTCTTGACTTTTGTGACTCCTGGTGTTTTGGAGCCCTGCCTCTTCCATGAGAAGAGGCTGGGATGCCCTGCTAGTGGGTGAGGAAGCACAACCCTCAAGAAATAGAGCCCCTGGCCAAACCACCAGCCGTTTATAGATGCACAAGGGAGCCCAGAAGAGAACTATCAAGTCCAGCCCAGATCAGCAAAACTGCCTAGTCAACCTGGAGACTCACGAGAAACAACATTATTGTTTTAAGCTGCTAAGTTTGGGGATGATATATTGCGTAGCAATTACCAGCAGATACAGAAATTGATGCCCATAACGAAATGCTAAAGTATGTATCATTTGCTTTCTGTCCAAGTGGTAAGTGGAGGCTAGAAAAATGATGGACAAACTATAAACTCAGGCTAGAAAAATGGTGAGGAAATTTTTAGAGGAGGCTTATAGAATAGCAGCCTAAGGAAATGACTAGCAAATTGCCTGTAGTACCTTGGAGAATGGAACATATTCCTAACAAACTTTTGGATTTGGCTGAGAATATCTCTAGGTGCAGTGTTGGAAATATCAATTATCTGTTGCCTGATGAAAATGAAAGAAGAGGATGAGCTTAGAAAAAAAAAAAAGAGCTGATCAGGTTGCAAAATGTGAAGTCTGGAAAATTAAAATATTTCTCATCTCCAGCCTCTTAGGCCAGTAAAAGATCAAATAAAAATTATGTCAGACTACTGGGTATTTACCCCAAAGATACAAAAGTAGGGATCCGAAGGGGTACGTGCACCCCGATGTTTATAGCAGCAATGTCCACAATAGCCAAACTGTGGAAAGAGCCAAGATGTCCATCAACAGATGAATGGATAAAGAAGATGTGGTATATATATACAATGGAATATTATGCAGCCATCAAAAGGAATGAGATCTTGCCATTTGCAACGACGTGGATGGAACTGGAGGGTATTATGTTGAGTGAAATAAGTCAAACAGAGAAAGACATGTATCATATGATCTCACTGATATGAGGAATTCTTAATTTGCAGGAAACAAACTGAGGGTTGCTGGAGTGGGGGGTGGGGTGGGAGGGATGGGGTGACTGGGTGATAGACACTGGGGAGGGTATGTGCTCTGGTAAGCGCTGTGAATTGTGCAAGACTGTTGAATCTCAGATCTGTACCTCTGAAACAAATAATGCAATATATGTTAAGAAAAAAAAAATAAAAATAAAAATTATGTCAGAAAGATATGGCCTTGGGGTAAAAATGGATATGGAAACAAGGATGCAGAGAACCTAGACAAACACATTTTAATCAACTAAAGGAAAAACATAATTGGTTAGCAGTGAGAAATTAATATGTAAGGAATCTAGAAAGCTATGAGATATTTTTTAAAAATGTGAACATGTACTTATTTTTAACCCTCCGACTTCTATTCTCTCTTTTAGTCCTGTAACTGTCATCCTTCTCTCCTCTTTCATTTGCTCTCTATATTTCTTTTTGCTTATTCCTTACCTATTTCTCAAAGTTGGGAGCAACATAGCAATTTAAATATAATGACCCTTGTAACATTTTCCAAACCATCCTTTTTATGTAATGGACACCGCATGATGAGTTTTAAACATACTTAGGATAATTGAATACGTGGTAATTGTATTGCTGAGTAAATTTGTGAGTTTTATAGAAGAAAGCATAACTTAATACCTAAGTATTATTGTGGTGGGAAAACATCTTTTAAATTGGAAACATGGGGCGCCTGGGTGGCTCAGTTGGTTGAGCGACGGCCTTCGGCTCAGGTCATGATCCTGGAGTCCCAGGATCGAGTCCCGCATCGGGCTCCCTGCTCGGCAGGGAGTCTGCTTCTCCCTCTGACCCTCCCCCCTCTCATGTGCTTTCTCTCTCACTCATTCTCTCTCTCAAATAAATAAATAAATAAATCTTAAAAAAAAAATAAATTGGAAACAGAAGGCAAAGCAATTTATCAGGTGCAAGGTGTTAACTGAAAGTCCCTGAATATAGAACATTCTGGATTTTTTTTCTTTTTCATTTTTTTGGCAAGCAAGAGAATTTCAGTGTAGTTCCCCCACCCCCTTTAACCACCTGTGGAATTGGGTATAGTTTGTTGCCTCGCCTTTTGAGCTTCTGCATTCTACAAGTCACAGGGTGGGGATATTTGTGTTTGCCAAAATTGAAAAGGATAGAATAAAAAAAATAATATGTTGTAATAGTCTCTTCTCATTGCCAGAGCAGGCTCAGCTCCTTCCTGGTCAGATGAGGTCAAATGGAGACCTCTTTCTGTGTCACTTCTAGAAAAATCTATCTGCAGTCTCCACATATTTTCAGTGAGCAGATGATGATGATGATGATGATGATGATGATGATGATGATGGTGATGATGGTGATGATGATAATTTAAGGCTTTTCTGAATAATTCTTGGAAGACAGTTTCTTCCTGCACAAAATGGATGAAAGATATATTTGGATTCAGAACAGTTCATCAGTGTGTTGTGGTGGCTATCAAGCAAGAAAGCATCATAGGATGCATCAGCAAAAGAAGGAACAGTGAAATGTGATAAGCAAGTGTCTCCTTTCACCCCTGTCATGGCTGAAAGTTCACCAAAACTAGCAGCCAACCTTGTGTCTCTGTGGTCTGGAAGTTGTGAATATGTTGGAGGGGTGTAGAAACAAGCAGGTAGAGTCAGAAGTTGAGCCTATAAAGGATTTGAAGAAAAGATCAAAGAGCATCTAAGCCTCCTAAGAGTGAGTGTATGCTGGTCACCAGCACTGCATCAGGAAGGTTGCCTGAACTTTAGGACTTCTGTTTCTGGCATGATGGAATGACTTGTATCAAACTAATTCTCCTGCCAAGACAAACTGTAAAAGCTGGATAAAACAATAGTTTGAAGGCACCCAGGAGTAGCCAAGTCAGCCAAGACTTGAAGGGCCAAGAACTCTGAGAAAAATGAGGTGTGCTGGGAGAGCCCATATTTATTTCCACATCTTTTCTTGGGAAATTTGCCAATTTACAGATTGGAGAATAGAAGCCTAGCAGGTAGAAGCATGCTGGGATTTTAATATTCTCAGTAGGCTGAGGAAACAGATGTTGGAGCTTGGGGCTGCCAAAGTAGCAAGGAATTGAAGAACCAAAGTCCTAGAAAGAAGAGAATCTTAAAGAAATGAGTCTGAAATTCTGTGTGAAATTTCCTGAGGCATCCATCCACTCCTAGTTGTGCTCACATGAGACAAAGTAAGCCAACTCTCTGAAGAAAATAGTGGAATGTAGAAGCTGAGCACAGATTTTTGAGTCATCTAACACTGAGTTAACAGAGGTTGGGGTTCAGGGCTCAACAAGATAGAGAAGCCCTGGGAAATTCATCTGATGCATTTAGATAAGACTCCAGAAGGAAAACACACTAAGGGTTATGGCTAAGCCATAGCATTAAAAGCAATCCTGAAATACACAGTGTTCCCATTATTTATTCTGTTTTTACACACCATCTCAAAACTTAGAGGTTTAAGACAATAATTTATTACAGTTCTAGAGGTTGACAGATTCACTTGGTTGGCTCTTGCCTAGTGTCCTTCATGTGCAGCCAGATAGTGTTTGAGGCTGGATTCATTTGAAAGCTGCTTCACTAAAGTCTCTGGAGCCTGGGCTGGAGATCTGGAATAACTGGGAAGTGGTTGAACATTTATTCCTATAAGAGTCCTCTCCGTATGACTAATTTGAGCTTCCTCACACATGGAAATCTTAGGGTAACTGGATTTCTTATATGGTGAATGGCTTCCTCTAGAATGGGCATTTTAAAATATAGGAAGTAGAGCTAGTAGTCTTTTAAGACCTGGGGCCCCAAATGGTACAAAATAACCTCAGCATATTCTCAGTCAAAGCAGTCCCAGAAACCACCCAGTTGTAAAAGAAGAAAAACTAAACCCCTCAACTCAATGGGAAGAGTGTCAAAGAATTTGAAGCCATCTTTATTATGTCACAAACTAGCTGTAATAAAGCTTTAAGCCTAGCCTTGACTGGATGAAATTGATCTTCACATACTCTACCTGCCTGTCAGAAGAAATGAAATCCTTCAAGAAGAAGGATTACTTCATCCAGAGATCCTACAAGTTGTTCATGTACAATGTTTGACATTCAATGAAAAATTCCTAGGAATGCCAAGAAATCTGACCAGATCAAAAAACAAAAGAAAAAGCAAATAATAGGAATAGTCCAGAAGTTGAAGTTATAATACAGAGAATTTTAAAATAACTGTGATTAGGGGTGCCTGGGTGGCTCAGTCATCAAGCATCTGCCTTCAGCTCAGGTCATGATCCCAGAATCCTGGGATCGAGCCCCACATTGGGCTCCCTGCTTGGCGGGAAGCCTGCTTCTTCCTCTCCCACTCCCTCTGCTTGTGTTCCCTCTCTCGCTGTGTCTCTCTCTGTCAAATAAATAAATAAAATCTTTTAAAAAAACAACTGTGATTAATATGATCAAAATTTTTTTGAAAGATGGAGAGTTAAAAAAAAAGATGGAGAGTTTTGCCAGAAAACCAGTATCTATGAAAAAGAATAGAGTCAAATGGAAATTCTAAACTTGAAAACACAGTATCAGGTATTATGAATTCAGCAGGTCAAGCAGAGAATAAGAATAAATCATTAAACAGAAATACAGAATAATAGAAAAAATCCAGGTCTAAACACACAAAGAAAAAAAGGACTGAAAATACAGAATGAGTGTAAGAAATGTATGTTAGATGGTTAAAATGACTACCATATGTAATTGGAGTTCCAGGAAAAGAAGAGATGAAAGGAAATAGAAACAATTCATTTGAGAGAACACTGGCCAGGAATTTTCCATAAGTTGGAAAACATCAAGCTCACAGAGTCAAGAAGTATTATAAACCCCAAGCAAGATTAATACAAAGAAGACCAATCTAGACACATTATTCAAACCAATAAAAGTGAAGAACAAAAAGAAAAGAAAAACCTTTATAGTTTCTTTATATTTCTTTTACAAAAAGAAAAACCTTTATAGTAACAACAACAAGACATCTTCCTTCAAAATAAGATTGAAAGTTGACTTTTCAACAGAAATGTTGAATGCCAGAATCCAATGGAATGATTGATATCTTTAAAGTGTTGGAAGGAAATAATTGTCAATTTAAACTTCTATACATAGTGAAGCAATCCTTATAAAATAAAGCAATATAAAAGCAGATCTAGACAAATAAAAATGAGAGAATGTATCTCTAAAAGATCTGTACTAAAAGAACTACTGAAAGGCAAATTTTAAGGAAAATATGATCTCAAATGGAAAAAAAAATAATTCAGGAAGGAATGAAGATAATTGTGGGTGGGAGATAGTGAGGAAATCTAAATAAATATTGATGACTGAGAAAAATAATTACAAAATCTTTTATGGTTTAAAATATATAGAGAGTTATAATACATGAGAACAATGACATAGAAGGCAACTCTCTCTTCAAGGGAGTTGAAGTGTTTGAGGTTGCACTGTCTGGAAAGCAGTAAAAGAACTAATGAAGACTTTCAAAAATTAAATATGCATCTTGAAATATCTATGATAACCACCAAAACCACTGTTGAGGGAGAAAATAGAAAAATAGTTTTAAAAATACTTGACTGAGTCAGGGATGCCTGGGTGGCTCAGTCAGTTAAGCATCTACCTATGGGTCAGGTCATGATCCCAGGGTCCTGGGATTGAGTCCCACAGTGGGCTCCTTGCTCAGCGGGGAGCCTGCTTCTCCTTCAGCCTGCCACTCACACTGCTTGTGCTCATTCTCTCTAACAAATAAATAAATAAATTCTTGAAGAAAAAAAAAATGAGTCAAAAGAAGGCAAGAAAGTATAAAAATAACAAAAATAGATGTAACAACAGAAAATAATCAGATAGTAGATTTAACCCCAAATTTATTAGTAATTATAGTAAATGTAAATGAGCTAACCCCTCTAACAGAAAAAGGTTGATAGAGTATATATATCAAAACAAAATCCATTTATATGCTCTTTACAAGATGCAAACTTTAAAGCGCAGAGTAAAAATATGGAGAAAGTATGTCATGCAACAATACCCAAAAGAAAGCTGATATAAATATTCCAATACAAGGCAAGGTAAATTTTAAGGAAATACCATTAGTAGAGATTAAAAGATATTTTATCATAAGAAGATAGGCATACATTATATAAAGCAAAAATCAATAAAAAAAGAAATTGACAAATCCAAAACCATAGTTGGAGACTTTAACTAAATAGTCTCAGTGATAAATAGAAGAGACAAAAAAATTTAAAAGAAAAGAAAAGGGGAAATAAAACCAACCAATAAGGAAATAGACAATCTGAACAACATATTGGTAAACTTGAATTAATTGGCCTACGTAGAATAATATACCATAAAACTACAAAAAAAGAATTCTTTTTAAGCACATACATGATATTTGCCAAAACAGATATATGTTCAGCCGTAAGGAAAATCTTAAATTTTAAAGGAATGAAAATTTAATACTATGTACTCTGACAAAATGGAATTAAGCTTGAGATTAAAAACAGAAAAATAGCAAAAAAGCTCCCCAAATTTAAGAGATTAATTAATTCACTTCTAAAGACTCATGTGTCAAAGAAGAAATTACAATCTAAAATAGAAAATATTTTTAGATGAATAACAATGAAAATATGAAGTATAAAATGTGAGGATGTAGCTGACCAGTGCAAAAAAAAAAAAAAATGTGCAGCTTTAAACATCAATCTTAGAGAAGAAGACATGGTGAAAATCAGTCACCTAAGCAGATATTTCAGGAAGAAACACAAGAATAAACAAAGCTTAAAGAAAGGGAAAAGAAGTAAACAAGAAGGAAAAAACTAAAATTCAATTAAATAATAAACACATATACAATTGAAAGAACCAACACAATTAAAAATTCATTCTTTGGAAAGATTAATAAGATTGATAAATCCCTAGCAAGACTGATCAGGAAAAAACACAAGTTATCAATAACCAAAATAAAAAGGGGTTACCAATAGAGACTCTAAAGACATTTAAAAATAATAAAAAATATTATGACAACTTTGTGCTGATAAATTTCACAATTTGGATAAAATATACAAATTTCTTGAAAAAAAGAAATAGAAAATCTGGACATTCCCATAACTAAAAATGGAAATTCCAGAGCCAGATGGTTTCACAGGCAACATCAAGGTCCTCAAATTAGAGCTGAGTATCAGCACTTTATCCTGAAGTCACAGAGGTATAACTGGATGTACTGGGGAGACCAGACCAAAAACCATTAGAGGACAAAATGAGGTAGCATATAATTAAGCTATTACATTGTTGATATAAGCTTCTAGTCATGTGGAGCAAAATCACAAAGGAGAACAATGAAGCCTTCTGAAGTCAGAGAAGTCCTCAAATGGGTGATGTTTTTCATCATGACTACCCAGGAAGGAACAGATTATAAATATTTTTGTTTTCATAAAGAAACAAAGTTAGAAAACCCTGGGGAAAATACTGAGAGGGGAAAATAGTCATTTATGTCACTTAAGCTATACTGACAGGAAATCAAAACAACCAATCAGTGTAGTTGATGCAATGTTAAAAGAAAACCAAGTTTGTTGCTTAATCAGTCTTGTTATTTGAGTTTAACAAAGCACTGAAGAATCTCTTGTCTTCAGAAAATTGGGGTAGATTCAATAGCCATTCAAAGAGTTTCGTTTCAAACAAATAGTTTGAAAGTCCCAGAAGTAAGGCTAGAAGTAGGGCCAAAGACCTTGAGTGCTCTCTGTGATTTTTCCCTTGATTAATTGGTCTTGGCCAGACTTTTGTTGTGTTTTTGTCTGGGGTTATTTTGGATGACATTCCACTTACCACATATCAAGACTTTCTAGTGGGATGCTGCTGGGTTCCTACTAGTATCTCCATAAATGCCTCCTGTTTGACATCATTTTCTCTTCCTCCCAAAGATGAATTCAACAAGCCAACTGAAAATGTCAAGAATATTGTGTGTAATTGACATTAGGAAATGGTTGGCCTCTTTTTGACTGGCTGGCACTAAGCTCTGCACCAAAGTAGTCTAACTGCCTGCAAACATTTTGTAGACCTGAGAAAAATAGGTTCATGGAACCCATTTGCATTTTCTGATAGAGAAATGCTGTGCTAAAAGATTTTGTTTGGTCATTTTGGTAATTTTGGCTTCTTGTTCACCAGTCGGGGTTCACAGGTTGGGCAGTGCATTGGTTTTCTAATCCTGCCATAATACAGTCCCACAAATTTAGTGGCTTAAAACAACACAACTTTATTATCTTACAGTTCTGAGGGTCAGAATTCTAACAGGGGTCTCACTGGGCTGAAATCAAGGTGTGGCAGGGCTGCATTTCTTTCTGGAGCCTCTGGGGGAAAACTGTTTTCCTTGTGTTGTCCAACTTCTAGAGGCCGCTCACATTCCTTGGCTAGTGGCTCCCTTCTTTGATCTTGAAAGCCAGCAATGTAGCTAGCATCTTGTGACCCTGTTTTTGTCCCACATCTCTTTCTCTGACCAAAGCCAGGAAGGTTCCTTACTTTCAGTGATTTGTGTGATTGAAATGGGCCTACATGGATAATCCAGGATAATATTCTTACTTCAGTGTCTGTAGTCTTATTCAGATCTGCAAAATCCCTTTTGCCATGCAAGGTAACATTTTCACAGGTGGTAAGTATTAGGGTGTGGGAATCTTTGGGGGGGTGGTTTGGGGGTCATTACTCTGCCGCTACAGACACCTACTCTGACGAGGTAGGCAAGGACCATATCATGGATGGAAAACCTTATGTTCCAGCCATGCATTGGAAGGAAGTTCTGATTTCTCTTTTCCTTCTTTGGATTGACTCCTTGGCCAGTGCTCTGCTATTTGGGGGCTGAAGCTGGTTTCTAGTCTCTCTGGCTCATTGACAAAGAGTGATTGAAGACTGATTGATATTCATTACCCTCAGTGGTGCCCCTGACCCCAGGCAACTTTAACCCCTGTATAACAGTAATTAAAAAGCTATTTGTTATCTCTTCACTGTTTTTCTTGACACACATCAAGATAAAAGGGACTCTGACTTCCTAGGATTTTACCAAGCCTTTGTTTCTGCCAGCTAATGCCATTGTTCCTTTATATTAAATTTTCAGGGAAGTGCACATAAAAAAGATGTGACAGAAAAAAAAAAAAGATGTGACAGATTCTACACACATTCCTTTCAACTGGCTTAATTATATAAATTTATAATGATGAAATTGTTCTGTAATTTACAGAAAAAAATCTTTGAGAAAGTCTAGTATTTCTCAAATTTCCCACTCTTTCCATACTGTTCCCATGCTCAATCAATTTTCCTCAGTAACCTCTCTCATTAAAAGAAGCTGTTCTTAATGGAACATAACCCACAGTTTGGGAATAGCTGATCTAGTCAATTTCCATAATTTCATGAAGTAGGAAACTGATAACTCAGATAGGTTAAATATGACTTGACAAATATAACATAAATACTTAGCTGAAAATCTAGGCTTTGACCCCAACACAACCTCTTTCTACACTTTAAAGCTTTAAACTTTACATCAATTTAGTTTCAAATTTAATTTTATCCCAGGTTTGCCAATTTTCCCCTTGTTAAAAGCAAAATATTTTTTTGGATTTCAGTCTCTTTGTTTTGTTTTTGTTTTTTGATTTAGGCTTATATTTTATAGGCTTTACTATCTTTACTAGAAAAGTAAAATTCAAGGACCAAACATTGACATACAGTCTCTTTCTATGCCCTACCTCACCTTTTTTTCTGACAAGGAGAGATTAGCTGTGTTGAAGAATGTTTCTTTTTTTATCTTGTTCTTTTTTATCTTTCTTGTAAAGACTTATATTCCCCTCATTTCCTCTCCACTTCTAGTTCTAGTTCTCTTTCCTTTAAATAATATCCCACACTCTACATGCCTTCTTGTTTCCTCCTGAGTCTAAGACTAACAAAGGGCAGACACAAATAGCTGTAGCAGTGGATATTGATTTAATTGATTGGCCACAGTTTTACTTGGGTCCTCTCTGAGTCTTTCCCCCAGATGCTTACCTTATTTTCTTCTTCCTTGGTCTATTTTTTTCCCTTCTAAAGAAAATGTACCCAGCTCCATCAACATCACAGTTTTCCGTCAACGTAAGCAGGAGTTAGCTTCCCAAAAAAGATGGCTATATTGAGCATTTTATGTAGCACCTTCCCCCTCAGCAATTGAAAACCTTCCATAGGAGCAAGATTTGCCATCTCTTTTACACTGCTGATGAGAAATGGAGGCAGGGAGTAGGAGGAAAATGATACTAGAAGGTGGGAAGAAGACATATTATCAGTTACACTTTACAGATGGAGAGCAACTAAAGTAGAGATTAGGTCTATCCAACTATTTCTCTTTATCCTTTGGGGCCTTTGGGGAAGTCATAGTGTTGGAGCATTGATCAGTAGATTGGCTTGCCAAGAAATCAATCCAGTCCTCTAATGAAGATGCCTAAAATAGATCACACAGCCCATGGATGAAGGTGTTGTAATATTTAGGCAAGACAAGTGGCTCAGAACATGGCATGGCACCATAAGGAAAGGCATTGTTCATGGCTGTAATGTCCTGAATTTGGACCGTATTCTCTCTTTCTCTTTAATCTCCACAAACCTCCATTTTCTCATGTGTGAAATGGAGAAAGATAAATAGGGTTTTTTCAAGTTTAAGTGATGAAAAAGCTTGAATATGTTTAAAAGCTGATGGTAAAGACCCAGTGGACAGAAAGAGATTTAAGATAGAAGAGAGAGAGGATAATTTATAAACAAGGTCCTTCCCTTGGTAGTGGACTGGTGGAGAGATAAGCCTTAGAAATAAGGGCCCTCTATCAAAAAGAATGACATCTTACTGTTTGCAACGACATGGATGGAGCTTGAGTGTATTATGCTAAGCAAAAAAGTTAGAGAAAGACAAATACCATATGATTTCACTCATACGTGGAATTTAAGAATCTAAACAGATGAATATAGAGGAAGGGGAAAAGAAGAGAGTGAGAGAAAGGGAAGCAAACCATAAGAGACTCTTAACAATAGAGAAGAAACAGAGGGTTGGTGGAGGGAGGTGGGTGGGGGATGGGCTAAACAGGTGATGGGCATTAAAGACAGTACTTGTGAAGAGCACTGGGTGTTATATGTAAGTGATGAATCACTAAATTCTACACCTGAAACTAATTTATACCATACATGTTAACTAGAATTTAAATAAACTTGAAATAAAAAAAAAATAAGGGCCCTCTTCTATAGTGGCAGGCAGAAGAATGGCTGCATAAACACATAGGTTTGTAAATGTGGTAGTGGAAAGTGGAAGGGTGTCTCCTCTGAGGATCTTTATCTTCCCTGGGAAATAGGAATTGATGCCACCTGATTTGAGGATTGGGGGATGGGATGAAGTTGGAGAATTGAAGACAGTGAAGAAAGTATGGAATCCTCACTGTGGAGAATAGGGAAGAGATAAACACTCAGTAGTATTTCTTGGCAGTGTTTCATGTCCTGTTGAGGCTGCTGACCATGAACACATAATGAAAGCACTCTGCCCTGCTTCATTTTCTGCGATGATACTCACCCACCTTTGAGGATAGCTGGGCTCACTGAGAAGAGCCAAGTAGATGTAATGAGGGGAATTGAGGAAAGCAATTAAGGAAATGGATAAGAAAGTGGTG
This sequence comes from Neomonachus schauinslandi, assembly GCF_002201575.2. Classification (NCBI taxonomy): domain Eukaryota; kingdom Metazoa; phylum Chordata; class Mammalia; order Carnivora; family Phocidae; genus Neomonachus; species Neomonachus schauinslandi. Next base: position 88,647,348 of record NC_058408.1, read on the forward strand.
GAAGTAACAGAATATTGAATATCATTAGGATAGGGAAGGAAGAGGAGCGAGGAGGACCCAGATAAGTGAGAAATTGTGAGGGTGGTCAAATGCATTCAAAGAGCTGGTTTAACAGAAATAATTGAATATGCCACCTGAAAGAATAAGAGTTGTGAGATGTCTAAGTTCTTGATTTTGAAGGTAGAACTTTTCTGGATAACAGAAAGTGGTAATGAAAGCACACAACTAAAGTTGGGAGTGGAGGAGAAGGTGACTAGAGATTAAGAATATAAGAAACCCAGAAGCCAGGATGTTGGGTATTAATATAAATGTTAAAGTCACAAAGGATGTTGATAATAGGATCTGGATATAGAGATAGTAGATAATAATGAAAGGAAGAGTAGAGGATGGTAGAGCCAAAAGCCTAAGTCTTGAAGGAGCAGGGTTTTTTACAAGAAGGTGCAGGAACAATAATGTGGAAATGGCAGTGTGGAAGAAGGAGGGTGCTGCCCCTGCCTCTGGACTCTGGGGTATGTGGCTGAAAAAATTCTCCATGAGAAAGCTGTGTAGGAAGTTATATCTTTAGGAGAGAGCCAACGTTCTACAAAATGGGAACAAAATACCTACATTATGGAGTTATCAGGATTAAATCAGATAGTGTATGTTGAAATGCCTGCCTTACAAAATGATGGTTTTAGAAATTAAAAAATATTAAAAAATGCACAGACTACTCTGCTAAGTGCCTTTTGTGCATTATCTGATATAATCCTAACAGTCTGATAGGCAAGTATTATTATTATCTGTATTTTATAAATTAAGAAGCCAGGTTTTGGAGGGGTTAAATAACTTGCGTGGGTCTCCTAGCTCAGAAATGGCAAATGTGAATCAGAGCCCACACATTTAAACACTATTTTATACTGACTACTTTTGTTTTAAAAACAACTGTATCCAATTGTCCATATGAATGAACTCAAGATATGAATTTATATTAAAATCATTTAAGGTAAGTCTAAATAAGTCAGGCAAAATATTTTGGGTAAATATGAAAGAAGGGGGATTAAGGCAAGTTAATATTTTTGAGCCTGGTGCCTCAGGGTATGTCTGCAAGGCTACTTTGGACTCTTTGATCTTGATTGATGACTATGAAATAATAGGGTAGTCAAAAAGAGATGAAAATGAATTTTGAGTAAATGTAGCTAATAGTAGGACCAGGTAGAAATAAAAGGAAATATACTGCCTTGTGTGTGGAATGATGGGAGGGCTGTACTTCTGTTAGAACTAGGAGCTCTCGTTGCTTGCATGTCCTTAATATGGATCAGAGAAGGTATGGTGGAGGGGATGAGAGCTGTTATGTCCTTCAGAGGTCTTGCAAGGGGAGAACTGTCATTGCATTGAGCAGTGACTCTAGGCTATCAGGGAATTCTGACCATAACTTGGAGTCCAGAGAGTCCAAGAACTCTGAGGGTGGTAATGGCCAAGTCACAAGAACCTTTACTTGCTTTGGGCACTCATGTGCACCTCTTGGTCTTTCACATACACTGAAATTCTGGATAACATTTTCCTTTCCTTCTCCAAGGAGCAAAGGTCTCCAGTACCTCAATGCAGTGCTCTATAATTGTGCCATCAGGACAGTGCCATTGTCCTTGTCAATGGGCACTGTGTTGAGATGGAAAGGGTGCATAGGAATTCAGATTCTAACTAAGGACATTCCAGATCATGTCTGGGGATGGAGGATGATGAGCATCATTCCTATACTAGCAGTTGAGACTGGAGGAGAGACTGTCGTAAGGAAGGACTAACTGAGTGAATATTGACATTTCCCTTGGTGTTCCCCTCCCCCAAAAGGGAAGATTTTTTTTTTTGGTCCCAACTCTGAATGGACCAAAATAGTACCTAAATTAATCCTTAACCCATTCAGAACCCTGTGCTATTTTCCTTATCAGGTTTGTCCCAAGGGTATGAAGTAAAGGTGTTACTTTCCCAACTTAATGGAACAAAATGACCAGCCAGACATGTTCATCTGGAGTAAAGAAGATTCTAAAAAGTATATTCAGAGCCAGGGAAATTTTCTGAAATATCCAGTGAGAACTTTGAGACAGCCACATCTTCTTTCTTTTGTTTCAGAAGTCCAGCCCCTAAAAGTGCTCAGTTCTGAGAATTGTTAGGGAAAGACAAAACTCTTCTGGCAGGTACTGAGATGTTTGGTTGGTTATGACTCTGAATTGATCCCAGGAATGTTAAGAAGCATGTTTCCATGCAAACCACACTTTAATAAAAAGATGACTATGGTTAAATCCAGTCCCATGGGGTTACTAAAAAATAAAAATGTGTATATATTGGAAAACCTTGTGCTTCTGTAGCCAATTCTGCCAGGTACACAGAGGAGGCCTTTCTGGAAGGTTTCACACCAATCCTGTCTATTCCGATTAGGATGGCAGTTCCTAGTTCTTTCAGTTATGGTTTGTCAGTTTTTCTATTAAAGATCATTGCTTCTTGGAACACAAACTTCTGGTGTGTTTCTAATCCCTCAGAGTCTTGCTGATGGCAGGCAATCCACTGGCATGCAAAACACATCCTGCATAGTATCTTTGCCTACATTTTTGGTGTGAAATTCCAAGTTTTGTAAGTCTAGTCTTCCCCACACAATCCCATTCAGCTGCCTTCAGATCCAGGAAATTCTTGGACAGAAAGTAGAAAATGAGATCCTTTGCTTTCTGGAATGCAAGGAGCTTTATACAAGAGGGTAAGAGATTCCTGGTGTATAACCTGCAACAAGGCTCATTTGTTCCATTTCCTTTTGGAAAAAGTACACATCATTGACCAGATGTAATTGTTACCATCCAGTATTATGATTAAGAATGGAGCACTTGGTGTTATATGCAAACAATGAATCGTGGAACACTACATCAAAAACTAATGATGTAATGCATGATGATTAACATAAAAAAAAAAAGAATAAGAACAAAAAAGAGCCTGATTTTGAATCCTTCCACCAACTACCTGTTTAGCCTAGGTGCTCATATACACATCATGGGAAATGGCTTTCCCTTTGGAAAAATGAAATGATCGGGATGTGTTGGAATCTAAGCCCTTCCTAGCTTTCACAATCCAGAAGATTCCAGGGAAAATGAAAATGTCTTGTCATAGGATTCACAGTACTACCCCATATCACCAGTAGATGGCAGACTTGCATTATAGTCTGAAATAGACATGCAATGTGATACTGGTAGTCCCAATGGTGATGAAGTTTATCAAGGTAGGTACAATATTATAACCATTAAAAAACATATCATTCTTAATCAGAAAGTCCATGGACTCCTAGGCAAAGATTGTCTGTTTCCATTAAACCTGATGGGGGCTCCACACTTGCACAGTTGCCATCTTTGCAAACTATGCTTTGAAAAGCAATAGACCCACTGGAACAAACCATGTATTTCTTCTCTCACTCACTCTCATTTATTAATTTATTCAACAACTATTTGTTGAGTCCACTGTGTTACAGGCCCTGGGATAAGTGCCAAGGATACAGAAATAAGCATAAAAAATACAGTTCCGATACTCAGGAAGCTTATCCTCCAGATGAATAGACATGCCGTTGAACACTGTGGTGAAAGTCTACAGAGAACTACATACTAAACCATGTAACGCGACTGCTACAGGGAGAGGGCTATGAAGAATAACTTCCTTGTGGAAGTACTGGATATTCGAGAATGATTTAAGTTTAGTTTAACAAGAAATTAGTCAAGGAAAGAAGTGGTCCAAGCAGAAGAACAGCATGTGTGAAGATTCATAGACAAGAGAAGCTGAAGAGCATCCCAGGAGCTAAAAGATGCCAGAATGACTGTGGCCCAGAACCAGACAGAGTACGCTACACGATGAGGATATTAGATTTCAGAGAGCCTTCTAGGCCATGGAAAGGACTAAACTGGTCTCACAGAATTCTTGATTTCCTCATGATGCTGTTGGCAAAGGAAGTTTGATCAGCTTAGTTAGCTGGCATCTTGGTGGGTTTGGTCCAACGGCAAAAAAGAGAACAGGCTCATTTTGACTGTGAAGTAGAGGAAAGGAAAATCAAATCTGAAAATCAAAACTGGCTTGGATCAGTTTACATCAAAAGAATATTTGTTGCCTTTCTGGGATCCATTAATCAATCCATCCCTTGCTGGCCAGCATCCAATATGGCAGCAACCAGCCTGTCAAAGAGACACAACAGCCACTATCGTGTCTGGGTCCCATCGGCTTTATCTTCCTTAACACTGTCGTAGCTACCCGTGCACCAGACAGGGGGAGTGCCACTTTCACTGCAAGTATTTGCAACACCGTGGCTGAAGAGCCCTGTGCCACCCTTCCTTGGCCTGTTAGCCCCTTACTTATCATGACTCTGTATCAATTAAGCAATTGTTTTTCTCTGAAAATCTCAGCTCTTCAATAACATGGCCACTTAGCAAATGACACTGTGAATTAGTTCCTGGAGTGTTTCTACACAGCAGAGAGAACAAGTTACATGTCATTATGGATTTTCTGGCTGTAAAACCAAGACAGGTATTAGCTTTTAAAGAATTATAGGCTTGAATGGGCGCCTGGGTGGCTCAGTCAGTTAGGCGTTTGCCTTCGGCTCAGGTCATGATCCTGGAGTCCTGGGATCGAGCCCCGCACTGAGTCCCACATCGGACTCCCTGCTCAGTGGGGAGTCTGCTTCTCCCTCCTCCCCTCACCCCATTCTTGTGCTCTCTCTCATCTCTCTTTCTCTCAAATAAATAAAATCTTTAAAAGAAAAAAAAAAGAATTATAGGCTAAAGACAGCCTATCAATTTTAAAAGCAAAGTTAGGTTTGTGATCTGCTGTGCTGTGTATATACTCACACGTAAAATTCACGAGGCTAATTCCAAGACACTGCTGTGAGTCTTGGAGTTCCCATGGAGAAGGTAAAAAAATTGTATCTGCGAACTCAAATGACTACTTCATATACTGCTCCCTCCCCCAGTTCTGTTTTAAATGCCCATAATAGTGAGTTTTGTGTATCTAGACATTTGCTTTAAAGCATGTAAAATCCAAAGTCAATGACTCTTTTTTTCACTGCTTTAATGTGGAGCTGAGCACATTTACATAATGCAAATTCTGTGTGTGAGAAATCAGAGAAGCTTTGGGGCTACTGGAAATTTCTCATTTAGCTCATAGTGTAGTGACATTCTTAGACCACTCAGTGAAAAAATCAAGAACTATTTATTTTCAGGACCTGGATGCAGTTTGGCAGAATAAAGTGGCCAGCCATTTATTTTTACCTATCTCCTTGCTTGATCTAACCATACATTTAACTGTAGGTTACTATAAATATAATGAGGATTTATTTGGGGATATGAGCCCAAAGTCTTAGACAGTTTTATTATCATTCATAAATATTTGTGTTCTAGATGCAGTCGTATTATTGTAGTTTTGTATATACTCATACATAAAATTCACAAGGCTACTTATTTTATCAACTCAGCCACGCCCCTACTCCTAGGCAGAAAATATATTAGAGATGGTAAAAATAAGGACCTGTCAGTAGCTTGGCCATATTGCTTCAAATAGAACCCATTTTTACTAGAACCATCTTGCTTAGGGTCAGCCTGACTCAGTGGTGGGTCAAAATGCCAGGTCATGATCTTCAAGAGGTCCAAGGTAAGATTCCAGAAAAGAGCCTAAAAGGCTTCACTGCTTACCTGAAGAATGATGAACTTACAGTGGTTATTGTCACTGAAATGCTGAGGGGAAAGGGAAAGATGCAGCACTGGGCAGCTTTTTACAAAGTAGAAATGAAGAGCAAAGCACTTCCCCAACAGAACTGTGATCATCAGGACACAGAATTTTCTCTGCATCTGCCCAGGCGCCCCCAGCTGGACAAAATGGGGGCACATAAATTAACAAAATGACTTTGAAAGTTCAGATACTGGAGGGACCAAAAGAACCATTTTCTATGTGTTTGTTCCACCAAAGCTGACAAAATGTTAGAACTAGGAGGGACTTTTTTTTTTTTAAGATTTTATTTATTTATTTGACAGAGACAGAGACAGTGAGAGCAGGAACACAAGCAGGGGGAGTGGGAGAGGGAGAAGCAGGCTTCCCGCTGAGCAGGGAGCCCGATGCGGGGCTCAATCCCAGGACCCTGGGATCATGACCTGAGCTGAAGGCAGCCGCTTAACGACTGAGCCACCCAGGCGCCCGAGGGGGGACTTATTTTAAGAAGTCTTTCTCAGTTTCCATGTAATTGAACCAAATTGAACCATGTAATTGAAGTCACATAGGAGTTGTGACACAGACCTGCGAGGGCTGTGGCTTGAACCCACTTTCCCTAATTACCAGTGAGGTCCAGTTTCCTCCACACTGCAGAGTAAAGTAAGCAGGAGAAGCAAGGAGAATAAAGAAATGACAGTTTAGGGGCCCTTGGGTGGCTCAGTCAGTTAAGCATCTGCCTTTGGCTCAGGTCATGATCCCGGGGTCCTGGGATTGAGCCCTGCATAGGGCTTATGCCTCTCCCTCTGCAGCTCCCTCTGCCGCTCCCCCTGCTTGTGCTCTCTCACTCTCACTCAAATAAATAAATAAATAAATAAATAAATAAATAAAATCTTTTGGAAAAAGAAATGACAATTTAGTTGCATGCCCAGGAATTCTTTAGTTTGCTGACATGGATACTCTCAGGAAAGTCAATTCCCCTGAGAAGAAACAGTAAAATATAATTCTCAGATTACTCTTGACTAAATGATGTAATGGACATCGAGCCTTTGGTGGGACCTGTCAGATACAATCTCTAAGATAGTCCACAGTCTAGGATTTATTTTTTTTTCCATTTGCTTCATATTCACACACAATCCTGGACCCCATGTGTCTGTTGAAATTCCCCACCCATGCCTGATCTCTTCCTCCTTTTAGCCAAAATAAATAGTTGCTTCCATATGAAACATGCATCTTCCAAATTTTGTCCTTCTTGGCCTGATGTCTTTTGCTCAGAAAGTCTCTAGCTGTGTAATCTGTTAAACCTACCCAAGTCATCATGCTGAGGGGGTCTGAAAGGTACTCCTAGTGCCATCTTTCTTAGCTAGCCACCATGTCCTGCTTATCTGCCCAGCAGCACAAGATAAAGAGGAATTGAAAGATAAAACTTAAATCTTAGCTCTATGACCTTGGGCAAGACTCAATGTCTTTCAGCTTCAGTGTCCTCATCTATAAAGCACAGATTGAAATCCCTCCTGTCCATGCCTTACAGAGTGGTGAGGTCCAAATGTGCAGAGGTATGTAGAGGTGCTTGATAAACTGAAAGCACTTTGTAAATTCAATGCATTGTTAGTAGCCCCTAGGAGTGACACTGTGCTAGGAATCTGAACCTAGGTATGGAGAACTCCTAAGTATCTTTTTTAAATTAAAAAAAAAAATTTTTTTTTAAGATTTTATTTGTTTATTTGCTAGAGAGAGAGAGAGGGAGTGACAGTACAAGCAGGGGGAGCGGCAGGCAGAGGGAGAAGCAGGCTCCCCGCTGAGCAAGGAGCCCGATGTGGGACTTGATCCCAGGACCCTGGGATCATGACCTGAGCCGAAGGCAGACGCTTAACCGACTGAGCCACCCAGGTGTCCCGAACTCCTGAGTATTTTTAAGATCCATGCTCTGATCACCCCCTGCTCAACTTGCTCATAGAACTAGCTGTGCCTCTACATTTTCTAAGAATTATCATCTTCATGGAGATACAAAATTTTATGCTGTCTTTAATACATCATAGAAATAACTTCTTCCCACGGCTGCTACTAACCTGGGAACAGAGGTAGTTCAGGAGAGAAACAACTTTTTCTCATTACCAGGCAACCATTTAAGTTCTCCTTAAGTATATTTTCCAGAAGATGTTTGTCTGATGCCTCAAAACTTTCCTATGGCCCCCTTGACTATTTTGCTAATTCCTTGACATAAACTTCATCTGGTATCCCCACTTTTCACCTGCCATGTGCCCTGTGCAATAGAAAAATGTTTTTTTTTTCTCATTGCCTTTTGAGCCAAGAGTACCAAAATTTGGTGCCTGTATTTTTTGAACAAATTTCCTCTGAAACAAATCTATGTAGTAAATTTGTCTCAAACCTGGTATATCCTTTTCTTTTCATACATTTACCCTATAAATTCAAGTCTTCATTTTCTCACCCCTCTGACATCCTGACAGACAGTATAATTTGCACAGTGAATTAAAGCTGCCCTGCCTTTGCCCTCCATGGGATGCCATCTGAGCACAGGCCATGCACCTGCCCTTTCTCACCTGTGACATTTAAGGCAAGAGCTCCATCAACTAATTGTGTTTGCCTCCTTGCAGACTCAGTTTATGCTTGACAGTCTTAGAATACAAATAAGATCAAGTGTTGGTCATTTGGCAGATCATTTGAACTGCCAACTCAATCTGTTCAGAAGCCTTGGGAAATAGGCATTTTCAAGCAGATGAAAGGATATGAAGAACATTAAAAGTTTAGGTAAATGGGAGCATTATGCATGTCTAATAAATGTTAGAGGGGGACCTGGTGAAGTTCAAGTAGTAGCCCAGAAAGTTGCTGGAGGCATTTCATATCTCAAGCTATGTTTGACCAGGGTTCTTCTGAAGGGCTATGATTTTTTAATTTTTTGTCCTGAAAAAGGATGAGTTGAATAGTTAAACACATTCCACAATAAGAATTATATAGAGGAGTTAGACATTTCTACATACAACAAACTAGAGAGAATGTGCAATGATAGTCAATTTCAGTTTCCCATTCCTCTTACTGAGGAAATGATGGCTCAGGAGAATAGTTTTGGTTGCTGGGCCATCAGCTGTCTCTACAGCCAGTGAGCCAGTGAGGTCAGATAAGCTGTGGCGGCAGAGATTACACCAGCTTTTTGCATTTGGCCTGGAACCCCATGGGGCATTCAATCCTCTCTCCTGTGGTGTCTTTGTGGGCCTTCCCCGAACAAATGCCTCCTTGTTCTTCCTCAAAGCTCACAGGGTGTCAGAAGCCAAGACTGAGCCCTCGTTTGCATTCTGGGTGCCCACTGGCATGACCTCAGGAATCCTGCAGCTGCAGCATGAATGAGGCCATTTGATGGGTTAGCTGAGGGCTTAAGTGGAGTTGGGTGGCACAGAATCCTCCCATTTAACAGCACTGTCAAATCTTCAACCAGACTCAAACTAATGCTCTTTGGAAAAATCACTTGTTTGTCCGAAATTCCCACCTTGTGTCTCTTTGCAAAAAGAGAGCATCAGAGATCTGGATTCTGCTCCCATTGCACCAGCACGAGGCTTGGTACACAGTGCTCAGGCAAATACTGGTTAAACTGAATGATGGAAGCCAAAGTGCCAAAATAAAGTCATTCTCCTTTACCCATTTTCGCTTCTCTGGCCAGGGCCCTGTAAGTTAGACTGACAAAAGACATGTTAGGAAGAGCAAATGAACAGAAGCATCATGCTTACACATGGAGTACTCGGGATGAGTAAATCAAAGGCGTAGTTAGAACTTGGGCTTATGTAACACCTTAATAAAGGGATGTGACATCTTTAGAGGAGGGGAAAGATAGAGAAATAGGACTTTGAGTTTCCAAGGGTGGCGAATTGAAAGAAGGCAAATATATGGGGAGACTAATGGTGGATAAGGGCTAGTTTTAGTAAGATTTGTTGTGTAGATTCCTTTGGTGCTGTCTCTGGGCTGATAAAGGTCTAGAATTGACTCTGTTGATTAGTTTCTGTTCTTCTTGGTGGAGGGGGCAGGTCTACAAATGTATGTCCTCCTTTTAGGCAAATAGGGAGAGGGTAGAGAGCTTTTCTTGTATCCGCTGCTTCTCAATTGCTCAAAATAATCCTCATGCCAAAGCAGCGTATATCAGGGTAACACATTCTGCTACCCATCAGTACTGTTTTTCTTTGTCCCTGCCTCTCTTCTTTTGCCTCCATCTTCAGTTTAAAAAGCAATGTGTCCTGACAGGAATACTTTTTGGTAAGAGCAATAATATATGTTTCTTTATAGTCAGAGAAACCCCAGCCTTAACACAAGCACATTGTTCCCACTCGGCCAACAGACTGATCATTGTTAAAATGCAAGTCAGTGTGTCCGCCCTTGAAAGAAAACCCAAAGACCCTTGACAGTTTCCACCACTGGCCTCTTTATCCTCTTACCTCAAAGTTTGTCACTTTTCTTCTCTAACACCATAATCTGAGCTCACCAAACTCCTTTCCATTCACTGAAACTACTTTGTTCTCCTTGCCACCAAGCCTTTCCACATTCTGTTTTCTATAACCTTCTTCCTGCCTTTCACTGTGGGGCTAGCTCCTACTCAGGCTGCATTTAGCTTAGGCCAGTGTTTCTCAAAATTTGCTGTATATTAGAATCATCTTTATCACCTGCAGGAGCTTTTCATACTCTATGCCAGTTAAGCCAGAATTTTGGGATGGAAGCCAGCCATCAGCACTTTTTTTTTAAATTACCCAGATGATTCCAATGTGCAGCCAAGCTGGGAAGCCAATGGTTTAGAGAGGTGTTTCTCTCACGGGAATGTGCATAGGTATCACTTAGAGATTTTGATGTAGATTCTGACTCAGTCCATCTGGGGTGAGACTTGAATTTCCACATTTCTAACAAGTTCCCAGGTGAGGCCCATGATGTTGGTCTGAGTAGCTCCAGCTCCTCTAGGACCACGGTTCTCAAAGTGTGTTCTTCAGACCAGCAGCATTAGCACCATCTGAAAACATGTTAGAAATGCAAATCAGAAACTCTGGGGTGAGGGTCAGTAGTCTGCATTTTAACAAGCCTTCCAGGTGATCCTATGTATCATAGGATTTGCTCTAGGAAATACTCCTGCGACTCCAAGACTAAGTTGATTTCTCTCTGGCCTCCTTTGCTTTTCCAGAGCATTCTGTGCTTCCCTCTGCTGTACCATAAATTATACATACTGTTTAGTTGTCTATTGGCCTATATCCCAAACTGGAGGAAAAAGTCTGTGATTGTTGGGCCCATGGGATCCCCATGACCTAGCGCTGTGGCTGGCACCTAATAAGCGCTCAGTAAATATTTCTTGAATGTATTACAGAAAGACAGAAATTTAAACTGCACCTTATTGGGTCATTCTTTCCAAGTAATTTCCTTTGTGGCTGGCATAAAGAATGGCAAAAAGGGAAAGAACAAATTTATAAAATACCATCAAGGTCATCTTAGTGCCCACACTCTGCCCAAGGAATGGCCCTCAGAGGGCAGGGTCCAGGTTTCCCTGATTGCTCTCTCAAGTGAAGGTACAAGTGGCAGTTTAATAAATACCTTTTTGTGTGCAGGCTGAGCTTGGCAAAAATAGAAATTGGGGAAGGGGGAGGAGTGGTTGTCTGGAAGACTTTCTGCAGAATTACCTAGCAGGAGTTTCTTGCCTTTCATCCTGCAGCATGATGAAAAGAGAGAGCAATTGAGATTCCTTACACACTTTACTGTCTGGGGTTTTCTCCCTTAATTGATGGGTCATCTCCCAATTAGTCCTCTCCATCTCCATTTCTGCCAGGGAGCAAAGGTGAAGGCCTGCCTGCCCATTGCTAGGGCCCATAAACACCATTTTTTTTTAGCAGTAAGATGAAGGGAAAGAGACTCTTGCCGTCTCTCAGACACAGCTACCAGCAGGTTTCAGGGAGTGTCACTAGCAAAATCATTTTGTTGGTATAATTCTGTTGGAAGATGTAAAATTGCTTTTAATCTATCAGGAGAGGCATAGAAGGCACCCAACATTAACCCTGGCATCACAGAATCTCAAGGCAAATGACCAGGCCCATCTCTAGACCAATGAAATCAGACAGTCTGAGAACAGGGCCTGCATTTTAAAAGTGCCTCAGGTGATTCTAATGGAACCACTGGCTGGGTGTGAAGACCACGAAGGGGTTTACAAATCACCTAACCCAATGCCAAACGATGGTTAAAATGAGTGAACTAGATCTCTGCAGAGGACAAAACATCACAGTTTGTAGTGGAAAAAAACCCAAGATGCATAAAAGAAGGCAGAAAGATACGAATTATAAAATGCACCCCCAATATTGTATATTCTTTCTATTGTCTATGTTTAGGTGAAATTCTTCAAGTGGATTAGAAGGACTTGCTTTAATTTCTTTCAGGTAGTTGCCACTGGGGGAGGAGATAGGGCTAGGGAGCGGGGAGGAAGGGGCTAAGAGGGGCATCCATCTTGTCTTGCTTTACTTCATTTATATTTTAAAAAACACGTCTTGAAACAAACATGACAAAATGTTAACAATGGTCTCTTTTGGCTGGAAGGTTTGTACATAATTATATTCTCTTGTGCTTTTTATTTTTTAAAACGTTCTTAAAACAAAAACGGTAATTAATTTTAAAAGTAAAGATCTAGGGCGCCTGGGTGGCTCAGTTGGTTAAGCGACTGCCTTCGGCTCAGGTCATGATCCTGGAGTCCCTGGATCGAGTCCCGCATCAGGCTCCCTGCTCAGCAGGGAGTCTGCTTCTCCCTCTCCCGCTCCTCCCTCTTGTGCTCTCTCTCTCTCTCTCTCTGACTCTCTCTCTCAAATAAATAAATAAAATCTTTAAAAAAAAAAAAAAGTAAAGATCTAGCCCCCAGGGTTTTCTAAATGAGAGCTAGGAGGCCCGGAAGCGTTAGTGACGTGTTAACTGTCAGCGGCAGGGCTTGGGCTTCTAGACTCCCACCCGAGGTCTCTGCCATTGATCCCTGCTGAGTCACAGGTCACCCAGCTCGGAGAGCCCTCCTAGCAGCCCTCGCAGCAGCATCCCCTTAACCTCCTCTGCTAGAGGTTCGCAGCCTCCTCCACGTAGCGGCCCTTGTTGCAAGCTGCTTTCTCCCTCTGGGCCTCTTTCCAGCGCAGGGCATTCGGCAGCCGAGCTCGCTGAGTCCCAGCGCGGCGCCGTTAGGAGCCCCCGCGTTCCCTGGGCTCCTGGGAACCGCGGCGCGACCCCGCTAGGCTGCCGCACTAGCAGCCGCAGAGCCAGCCTCAGGTGGGCGTTCCCGGGCGGGAACCTTGCAAGGAAGGCAATCAGTCCACTTGTATCCAAGCCGAAAAGCCCTCTCGGAAGGCAGCGACTCAGACACAAAGCTGGGTGAATGTGCTTCGATGCAGAGCGCGCAGCTTGATTATTGCTTGGGGGCAGAGATAGGCGTTGAAATGAAATCCGGAGATTGAAGAGATCTGCTCTTTTGATTTGGGTTCTTCCATGGTTTTGCAGGCTCCAAATGGCCCTCGTCCAAAGCAAAAATCTTCTTGTGATCCAAGCGAAATTTTTTTTGTGGCGGGGGGTGGTCAGCTGTGTAAATAATTTTCTCTTAATAAAAAGCAAGCGCCTAGTAGCACATGCTGCCTGCCCCCGCCCGTTCTGCTGTGGCTGGCTCACCTGAGCTGTTTGAGCTGGGTTTCTCCTCTTCTCTAGCAAGCCCTGGTGTAAAGGCAACCCAGTGCCCACGAACAGTTGAGGAGCCGTGTTCATCAAGTAGGAGTACAATCTGAAATTATGCCAGGCAATCAGAGGCTTTAATGGATGAATAATTGTCAAAGCACAGCGGGGTGTTTGATAACCTCTAAGGCTGCTTATTGTGAGTGGAAACCACAAGGTGAAAAAAGACAGGGATGGATGAGCTTGTGTTTTTCTCCCCTCCTTGCCTTTGAAGAATTTGACGATACTGCCAAGTACTCCCTGGGGACAATGCCCTTGGGGGCAAGCAGGATTCTGGTTTGAGGAAAGAGGAAGAGAGCCACACAAGGAAGGAAAAGCAGAAACTGGGGGCAGGAATTCAAAGGACAGAAGTCCCATGGAAAGGAAAGGGAAGAAGCCCTTATTCAGTATCCTTAGGGGAGGAACTGGAGAGAGTAAAATGAAACAGGATCCCTATCCAAAGTCCCCAAACAGAAAATAGGGAGATGGAAGCATCTGCTTCACTTTTGAACCAGTCTCTCCCAGGATTTTGCCATCTCCAGAAATTGAGCTCAAGTGGTATTCTAGGCATCAGAGTGTTTAATTGCTGTATTGCAGTAGGACGAATTTTCCTTAATGTCTGGACAGAGGAAGGCATCGACTCTCTAGTGCAGGGACATAACATAGAGTTCCATTTGCTTGCCAACTCTAGTTGAGTGGCAGTGGTTGCCTGGAGCATTCAGACAGGAAGGATTTTAAGGCCAGATCCAGGCTCTATGGGGGAAACAGTGCCTGACTGATTAATAATGTCTGTTTTGGATGTGGGATGCTATGGGTATTATGTGCGCTTCCTATTTATCATCTCTGCTTTGGGATGCTTTCCTTCTGTATGGACACTGCCCCCACTGACATCAATGTAACAATCTCAGCGTAATAATTTTTGCTTTAGAGTCGTCTGCTAAGAAGATTTCAGCCTAAAAGGTGTGGCGAAATAGGTCAGCAATGCTATTTTTTTCCCCTAAGTCTTCTAGGTCCTATGGAATTGGCCAAGTTGATTCATGTTGCATTGAAATGCTCATCTATTGGCTTGCATCAGTGACTAAAATGTCTACACACCCTTGTTCTTAGGTTCATCTTCTGAAAATTAAACAGACCCCAATACTTAGTTTCATCTTCCCAAAATAAGCAACCAGAAATTTGCCATATGGCTAAAATAAATGTTCAGTGAATAAGTCTAATTTCAAGGGTCTGATATAGGTAATTTTGAGCACAAATCCAATTATGCAATGGGTCCTTTGGCTTCTAATAGGCACTAATAAGAGTTTTGGTGCAATAAATACGGAAGAGTAGCTTGACCAGAACTCTGCCTCCAATGTCTTGCTGCCTGTGGGAGGAAGGAAATGCCCAGAAAGGATGACTCAGTCCTTGAATACAGACAGAGATGAGTGGAAGGACAGGAGAGGGACTGAGGAGAGGAAAGAGGGAAAAGAATGTGGGAGGGACTCAAATCCTTATTGCAGACAGTCCCACTTGACAAAAATGTGACATACTTAAGTTTATCTTTAAAATCTATGATAAGCCAAGTAATGAACCTCCTAAAGACACCCAATTCTTAATCCCTGCTCCCTGTACAGGAGAAAAGGAAATTTGCAGGTGTCGTTAAGGTTCTTGAGATGCTAAAATTATCTTGGATTATCTGAGTGGGTCCAAATGTCATCACAAGGGTCCTAATAAGAGGGAAACAGGAAAACCACATTTAGTGAAGGAGATGTGATAATGGAAGAAGATGTTAGAGTGACCTGGAACCATGGGGCAGTGGATGGGAGTAGCCTCTAGAAGCCAGCCAAGGTAATGAGAGAGTCTCCCCTAGAGCCTGCAGAAGGAACATAGTCCTGCAGACTTATTTTACACTTCTGACCTTCAGAACTGTATGTGTAACCAGTATGTGTTGTTTTAAGCTACTAAACTTGTGGCAATTTTTTTAAAGATACAATACAATTTATTCTTATTTTTTAATTTAAGTGTAGTTAACATACAGTAGTTTGTTAGTTCAGGTGTACCATTACAGATTCAGTAATTCCATATATCACCCAGTGCTCATCACAAGAGTACTCTTTAATCCCCATCACCTCTTTAACCCACACTCCCACTCACCTCCCCTCTGGCAATCATCAGTTTGTTCTCTGTAGTTAAGAGCCTGTTTGGGCTGCTTCCATAATTTGGCCATTGTAATTAATGCTTCTATAAACATAAGGGTGCATGTATCCCTTTGAATTAGTGTTTTTGTATTTTTGGGGATAAATATGAAGTAATGCAATTACTGGATCATAGGGTAGTTCCATTTTTAACTTTTTGAGGAATCTCCATACTGTTTTCCAGAGTGGCTGCACCACAGTACATTTCCACCAATAGTGCAAGAGGGTTTCTTTTTCTCCACATCCTCACCAACACTTGTTTCTTGTGCTTTTGATTTTAGCCCTCCTGACAGGTGTGAGGTGATATCTCATTGTAGTTTTGATTTGTATTTCCCTGATGATGAGTGATGTTGAACATCTTTTCATGTGTCTGTTGGCCTTCTGGATGTCTTTGGAGAAGTGTCCATGTTTTCTGCCCATTTTTAATTGGGTTATTTTGGGGGGGGTTGGTGTTGAGTTGTACAAGTTCTTTATATATTTTGGATACTAACACTTTATCAGATAGGTCATTTGCAAATATCTTCTCCCATTCCAGAGGTTGCCTTTTTGTTTTGTTGATTGTTTCCTTCACTATGCAGAGCTTTTTATTTTGATGTAGTTCCAATAGTTTATTTTTGCTTTTGTTTCTCTTGCCTCAGGAGACATATCTAGAAAAATGTTTCTATCAATGCCAGGGACATTACTGCCTGTGCTCTCTTCTAGCAGTTTTATGGTTTCAGGTCTCACATTTAGGTCTTTAATACATTTTGAGTTTATTTTTGTGTATGGTATAAGAAAGTGGTCCAATTTTCTTTACACGTCTATTTTTTGTGTCAGTACCATACTGTTTTGATTACTACAGTTTTGTAATATAATTTGAAGTCTAGAATTGTGATACCTCCAGCTTTGACTTTCTTTTTCAAAATTGTTTTGGATGTCCAGGGTTTTTGTGGTTCCATATAAATTTTGAGCCTTTTTTTTTGTTTTGTTTTAGTTCTGTGAAAAATGCTGTTGGTGTTTTGATAGGGATTGCTTTAAATGTGTAGATTGTTTGGGGTAGGATAGACATTTTTCTTCCAATATTTGTTCTTCCAATCCATGAGCATGGAATGTCTATTTCTTTGTGTTGTCTTCAATTTCTTTCATCAGTATTTTACAGTTTTCAGAGTACAGATCTTCACCTCTTTGTTTAGGTTTATTCCTAGGTATCTTCTTATGTTTGGTGCAATTTTAAGTGGGATTGTTCTCTTAATTTTTCTTTCTGCTGCTTCATTATTAGTGTATAGAAATGCAACAGATTTCTGCACATTGATTTTGTATCCTGTCACTTTACTGAATTCATTTATCAGTTCTAGGACTTTTTTGGTGGAGTCTTTAGGGTTTTCTATGTATAGTATCATGTCATCTGCAAATAGTGAAAGTTTTACTTCTTCTTTACTGATTTGGATGCTTTTTATTTCTTTTTGTTGTCTGATTGCTGTGGCTAGGACTTCCAGTACTATGTTGAATAAAAGTGGTGTGTGGACATCCTTGTCTTGTTCCTGACCTTAGGGGGAAAGTTCTCAACTTTTCCCCATGGAGTATGATGTTCACTGTGGGTTTTTGATATACGGCCTTTATTATGTTATGTTCCCTTTAAACCTACTTTGTGGAGGGCTTTGTTCATGAATAGGTGTTATACTTCATCAAATGCTTTTTCTGCATCTATTGAAATGACCATGTCTTACTGATGTGGTGTATCATGTTTATTGATTTGAGAATATTGAGCCACTCTTGCACCCCAGGAATAAATCCCAATTGATCATGGTGTATGATTTTTCTTAATGTGTTGATGGATTCTGTTTGCTAGTATTTTGTTGAGGACTTTTGCATCTATGTTTATCAGAAATATTGGCCCGTGATTCTTCTTTTTTTTTTTTTTTTTTTTTGGGTAGTGTCTTTATTTGGTATTGGTATCAGGGTAAATGTTGACCTCATAGAATGAATTTGGAAGTTTTCCTTCTTCTTCTATTTTTAGTTTGATTGAAATAGGTATTAACTCCTCTTTAAATATTTGGTAGAATATGCCTGTGAGGGCATCTGGTCCTGGAGTTTTTTTATTGGGAGGTTTTTGATTACTGATTCAATTTCCTTGCTGGTAATCTGTTCAAATTTTTCACTTCTTCCTGCTTCAATTTTGGCAGGTTATATGTTTCTAGGAATTTATCCATTTCTTCTATTTTGTCTAATTTGTTGGCATATAGTTTTTTATAATATTCTCTTACAGTTGTTTGTATTTCTGTGGTGTCAGTTGCTGTTTCTTCTCTTTCATTTCTGATTTTATTTGAGTCCTTTCTCTCTTTTGTTTTGGATGAGTCTCTCTAGAGGATTATCAATTTTGTTGATCTTTTCAAAGAACCAGCTCCTGGTTTCATTGATTGTTCTTTGTTTGCTTTTAGTTTCTATTTCATTTATTTCTGCTCTAATCTTTATTATTTCCTTCCTGCTGCTGGTTTTGTGTTTTGTTTTGTTTTGTTTTGTTTTCTAGCTCCTTTAAGTGTAAGGTTAAATTGTTTATTTGAGATTTTTTCTTGCTTCGTAAGGAAGGTAGGTCTGTATTGCTATAAACTCTCCTCTTAGAGCTGCTTTCCAGCATCCCAAAGTTTTGGACTGTTGTGTTTTCATTTTCATTTGTTTCCATGTACTTTTTGATTTCTTCTTTGGTTTCTTGCTTGAGCTGGTCATTACTTTGTAGTATATTATTTAAACTCCATGTATTTGTGGCCTTTCCAGATTTTTTCTTGTGGCTGATTTCTAATTTCTTAGTGTTATGGTCAGGAAAGATGTATGGCATGACTTCGATGTCTTTGAATTTGTTGAGGCTTCTTTTGTGTTCTAATATGTGATTTATTGTGGAGAATGTTCCATGTGCACTTGAAAAGAATGTGTATTTTGCTGTGTTAGGATGGAATGTTCTGAATATATCTGTTAAATCTGTCTGATCCAGTGTGTTATTCAAAGTCACTCTTTCCTTATTTATTTTCTGTCTGGATCATCTGTCCATCAATGTAAGTAGGGTGTTAAAATTCCCTACTATTATTGTATTAATATGGATTAGTTCCTTTATGTTTGTTATTAACTGTTTTATGTATTTGGGTGCTCCCATGTTGGGTGCATATTTACAAATGTTAAATCTCTTGTTGGATTGTCCCCTTTATGATTATATAGTGTCTTTCCTTGTCACTTTTTACAGACTTTCTTTTAAAGTTTATTTTGTCTGATATAAGTATTGTTACTCTGGCTTTCTTTTGACATTCATTTGCATGATAAATATTTCTCCATTCCCTCACTTTCTTTTTTTTTTTAATTTTTATTGTTATGTTAATCACCATACATTACATCATTAGTTTTTGATGTAGTGTTCCATGATTCATTGTTTGTGCATAACACCCAGTGCCCCATGCAGAACGTGCCCTCTTTAATACCCATCACCAGGCTAACCCATCCTCCCAACCCTCTACCTTCTAGAACGCTCAGTTTGTTTTTCAGAGTCCATAGTCTCTCATGGTTTGTCTCCCCCTCCGATATTCCCCCCTTCATTCTTCCCCTCCTGCTATCTTCTTCTTTTTTTTTTTCTTAACATATATTGCATTATTTGTTTCAGAGGAACAGATTTGTGATTCAACAGTCTTGCACAATTCACAGCACTCACCATAGCACATACCCTCCCCAATGTCTATCACAGCAGAAATGAAAAACTAAGAGCCCCTGGCTAATTTATGAAGTGTCCTCTCCATCCCTACAGCTTTTATTTTTAAAAAAAAATTTTTTTAAAGTTATTATTTATTTGAGAGAGAGAATGAGAGAGAGAGAGAGAACAAGAGGGAGTAGGGTGAGAGGGAGAAACAGATTCCCTGCCGAGCAGGGAGCCCTATGGGGGACTTGATCCTGGGACTCCAGGATCATGACCTGAGCTGAAGGCAGTCGCTTAACCAGCTGAGCCACCCAGTCACCCCAATCCCTACAGCTTTTAGGCATCTGGTAGCATCATTCCCATAAATACCTGTTCTTAGGAAAGAAGGCCCCATTCCCTACATTAACAATAACACATATAGAAAATACTAGAGACTATTGCTGATTTTTTGCAAAAAAAATATAGTAGTCTTTAAAATGGAAGAAAAAACAGATTTCTCTGCATGTGATCCTTGGTATAATTACAGGAGATTTTAATTTTCTCCTTTATTCTTGCCTGTGTTTTTAAATTTCACATACTGAATATGATTTACATTTATAATCAGAGAAAGTTATTTTTTAAAAAGTAGGTTCTTAGGAATATGTTTATTTGGCTAGAGAGTTGGATGACTTTCCTTGGGGATGAGCTAGCTGTCAGAGGGAGGCATTAAGCTCATAAGTATAGTTGATTATTTATCTCTGGTTTTCTTACAGAAAAAAATGAGACATAGAAATAACCAGGAGATATGGTTTATTGTTATGGTAAGGAGTGATGACTTGAGTCTATCCCTTACTAGTTGTTTGAGTATGAACGAGGTACCTAGCTTCTCTCTGATCTCTCTGATATTCTCATCTGTAAAATGGGGTAAATATACTTTATAGGACTATTTAGAGGTCAAATGATATATAGATTGTAAAGCATTTAGCCCCATGCTTGGCACATTATAAGTACTCAATACATATCAGCTCTTATTGCTTTTATTATGAACAAATTGAACATCCTTGGTCTGGATGCTGACATTTTCTGCTGATATGCAACTGGTTTTTCAGTGCACACAAATGGAGGGCACTGGGAATTCCTTTTTTTTTTTCTTAGCAATAATTAGAAATGACAGAGTGATTAGGTGGTTGGAGGACATAATTAACCACTCTGGCTCTCAGCACTCTTTTC
The DNA here is from genome assembly GCF_002201575.2 of Neomonachus schauinslandi. Lineage (NCBI taxonomy): Eukaryota > Metazoa > Chordata > Mammalia > Carnivora > Phocidae > Neomonachus > Neomonachus schauinslandi. The sequence continues at coordinate 88,667,778 of NC_058408.1, forward strand.
TGCAAGAGAAGGGGTTGAATTGGAAGACCTTTAAGATTCCTCCTTGCTGTAAGATGTTATGTTTCTAAGATTTATTTTTGCATTTGAAACCTTCATTTGAAGGATAAGAATTTTTCATAAAATTTACTTTTTCATATGAACTGCAACCTATTCCTTCCTACAATCTATTATCCCAGATGAATATCTGGGAACATAATAAGAAAGATCCTGGTATCTGGCCAATTGTCTTTGCTGGGGGTAGATTCTAATTTTTTTGGTTGTTGTTTTTGGGAAAATTAAATTATGTTTGTTTTGGAAATGGACTAGAGATTGAGGAGAGCTGGGAATTAAAAAAAATGCATTGTTAAAGTGAGAGCTAATCATTTCAAGGTAAGCAATGGCCAACTTTGTGATGGAGAAATTTGATTGTACCTCATTAAAATGAATAGTAACTTTGTTTTATAGATGACTGTGCCCCGTGGTTGCCCAAGACTACCAATTATGGTGCCACCTTGTGTAACCACTCACTCTGACCCTTTTCCTTCTCATCAAAACTTACCTGCCCAGTGTTTCATTCCCGTAGGGCCTTGCCTGTAGTTGCTATGGCAACTCCCAGCTAATCCAAGCTTAATGTGCCCTTCCTGCCTTCTCAAACAAGAAAGATTTCTGGAGACAATCTCTTCCTGGAAGTGAAATGACACTAATGGAGGAATCTCAAACTAAGACTTAAGACTGATAGTTTAAAACAAGTAGCCTGTGGTACTTCTTAAATTGCAACATGGAAGCAATCTTCCTCCTACTTATACGGTGCCTTGTAATTTTTGCTCTTTCCTTTTGCTAAACATCTGTGTTCTCTCTGCTGTTGTAACAGTGACATACTGGCTGTGGTCCATCCTACAGAGAACTAGTGAGTGTTATGATTGCACAGGTGATATTCAAATCCAATCAGCCAGCACCTCTTCCTGGACTCTCATTAATTAGGAAGAAATGACTCTGGAGCAAAGTAAAACAAAAACAAAAAATCACCCCCCCCAAAAAAAAACCCCACTAAATAAAACCTCTGTCAATTTCTCATCTTGCACCTGATTGACTTCTTTTACACGTGAGGGAGGTCTTGTCAAACTATAATTCCCCAGAGTGTGCTGTCTTGGAGATGTTCAGATTGCAAAGGGAAAATGTCTCAGTGTTAAGGAGTAAGAGAACTCTGGATGTGGAATGATTACAAGGGGAAGTAACCTTTGGCAAAATGCTGCAGTATCTCATTAGTCTTATCTGCTGCATCCCGGTTCTAAGATTTCTCATCCCAGGTACTCAGACCTCTAAACTCTCCTTCTCCCCAACCTTATTTCTTAGCTGACATGCACCCAAAAAAGTAATGACTAAAAACATTTTAATGTTACCCATCACCAGAGGTATTTGCATTTTGACATGAAATAGAGAAGCAGTTTAAAATACAGAATTTAATTGTAAAAACAGGAGGGGATGGGAAGGAATTAGAGATACAGATTATTCTATAGTCCAATAACCTAGAATGAATCCCATCTGCATGTCTGCTTTTGGGCAAGTTACTTAACCTCTCTAAACTTTCATTTTCCTACCTATATTAGGGAAACATAACTGTTCCTATCTCACAGTGTTATGGAACCTGGACTGGATAGCCTGATGGAAGAACCAAGCAGCACCCAGAGATCTTGAAGGATAGGAGGTTTATTTAACACCAGCGGGCTCAGAGGAGAGTGGTCTCCAAAGGTCTGAACCCTGAGCACAAACAAAGGGGGCAATTTATACACTTCTACTTCCACATACATGGCACTTTTGGTGAGTGCGCTAAGCGGGGCAGGGAGAAGAACCCAGAAGAGCCCTGGGGACAAGGACTGGGACTCTCTCACTGGCTCGGTCGGCCATCTTAGGACACAGATTTTCCTTATCATCCCCCCCCCTTTGATGCCCCTTTAAACACCTAGTTTAGAGGGCATCATTCTGTTTAACTCTCAGGGTTGACTGCAAGACTTGGGGCGAACACGGACTTAATCATAAACTTAACAGCACACCAGGTAGCAGAAGACCAGGACTGACTGGGGCCAGGAAAACCATGGTGAAATGTGCTCAGAAGTAGACAGCAGAGGGCCAGGAAAAGTGGGATCTATGACCTTAGGTAGAAGCCTCTGGGGGAAAGTCCAGTCAGGAGGGGCAACAGTGTAGAGTCCGACTCCCAAGATGAGGGAAATCACGCCGAAGCCAGAGTGGGTTTGTGAAGTCTGGCTGGATTCTCCACTGGCACGGCTCCTCATCCGAATGATGAGCTTTCTTCTTTCTTTCAGTCTTTCACCCAAACTGAGTCCCCTGTCTGGAAGAAGTGTACCTGAGACCCTAAGGAGATTGGGACCCTCTCAAAGGTGTAGTTTGTAACTTATTTAGGGTGGCCCCCAGGGCCTGAAGCTGCTCCCTTATCCCTTTATCTCCAACCTGATGCAAGTTTCCTGGAAGGTTTCCCAAGCACAGGAGAGGCCGTCCATATATTAATTCAAATGGGGAGAAACCTGATGTCCCAGGTGTGCAGCCAGCACACAGGAAAGCTAGGGGTATAGCAGATCCGGCCATGGAAGTTAGTCTCCTGACAAAACTTTGCTAAGGTTCCCTTGAGGGAACCTTCCCTTGAGGGTGCGATTCATTCGCTCTACTGTTCGTCTCCTCTTGCCTTGGGTTCAACTGGAGGCTAGTGTGTCCAGTGGGCTCAAAGGTTATCTGAGCCCTAAGCTTGGAGAGTAGGTCTTGGCCCAGGAGAGGAATGGGGCAATCAGGCAGATAAAGGAACAGGACCTTGTGGCCCCTGAGTTCACACTGTGAGCCTGGCAAAAGGGCTGTTGTATCACCGGCATCTCGGTGGCCCCAAGGATGGTCACAGTCCTTTTGCTGAAAGGGGCCACTGGGGAGGTGACAACAGAGTGCTCGGCCCCAGTATCAACCATAAAAGTCACTGGTTGGCCCCCCACCTTCTGACTGTAGGCTCATGGTGGGGAAAGGAGGAAAGAGCCCGGTCCCCTTCATTCTGAGTCCATTCCTGCAAAGCCTATGAGGTCCTCCTCTCAGGGTTCTTAGGCACAGGGGAATGGAGGCAAAGGGATGGTGGATGATGCCAGATGGGCACATCTTTTTGATCCCTTGCCAAGGGGGTTCTGGGCTTCCCCCCTTTCGGTGGTTGGGGTCTCCCCATCTTTGTGTTGTCCTTTTCTTTCAGGGCAGTGGTGAGGAGGCTGGCTTTCTTTTTCATCTTTTTGTCAGCTTCCCATTCGGCTGCGACCTCCTTGTTCATGTAGACCTTATATACTATGAGGTCTACCACGGCCTGTGGTTTCTCAGAGTAGGATGGGGTGTTATGTGTCCAATTGAGGAGGTCGGTGGTGGAGAAGGGCTGATAATACATCATGGAATGGCCGGGTTGGCCTGTCCCGTCTTCATCACACCTCTTGGGTTCCTGCATCTCTCGGATCGGCGTTTGGAGGGCGCTTGCATCCGGGCTGGAGCACGGCCTGGCTGCTGGTATCCTTTGGGCCTGGGGGCGCCAGTGAAACTGATGGAGGTGAAGTGTCTGGAGTTGAAGGGCCAGGTGTAGGCGGTCTTGGGGGTACGTACGGTGGGGGCAGGTTTGGTTCATCCTCAGGATCTCCGGCTAGGATTTGTGGAGACTGGGGCTTTTGCTGATTTTCTTTAGGTTGCTTGGATGAGGCGATTAAGACCCTGACCTGTCCCTGCCTATTGCAAGTGAATCGCACCCAGGGGGAAGGGTCTAAGAAATTCCTAGCCAGGAGTCAATGTACGGAAACTGGTCAGGGTGTCCTGGTTCTCCTGCTATGACTCACCATACTCGATGAATTGCTGGGACATCCAATGTCCCTTCTGAAGGCCACTCAACATCAAATGTGGGCCATTCCAATTCACATAGGGTTCTCAACTTGCTGTGGTTCATCCTGACTCCATAGTCTCCTGAAAACCCCTTTCCCTGAACCTTGGGGCCAGTAAGCAGTGTGGTCTCCAGGTGATGTTGAGAGATTTGGTCAAGACCTGTACAATGTCTGCCACAAAAGCAGGTCCACTGTCACTATGGATTGTTAATGGCAGGCCGAACAGGGGTACGATCTCCTGCAAGAGGACTTTAGCTACTTCCTGGCTTTGCTCTGTCCCGGTTGGGAAGCCTTTGACCCACCCAGAGTATGTGCATACTATTACTAGGAGATATCTGAACCCCCTGCTTGACTGCACATCTGTGAAGTCTACCTCCAGATCTTTGAAAGGGGGTTGCTCCCATCCTCTGGACACCTGGTGGGGACTGTGGTGCAGACCGAGCATTATTTTTAGCACATGTTATGCATCATTCACTCGTTGCTTGGCATAGTGCTGGCAGCTGACTGACGTAGTGGTGCTTCTTGAGAAGGGCTTCTAATGCAGTTTTTCCCAGATGAGTGTCAGTGGTGTTCCTTGACTAGATGCCCTCCAGTTGCTGTTGGAAAAAAGATGTGCCCATCTGGCATCATCCACCATCCCTTTTCAGTCAGGGTGGGCCCCTCAGCCATGGCCCATTCCTTTTCCTTTTTAGTGTAACTGGGCAGAGAGACTCCTTCTGGGGGTGTTAGGACCATGGTGAGGGAAGGGGCTCTGTCTGTGTCCTCACTGGCTGTGGTCTTGGCTGTCTTTTTTGCCAGACAATTTCCCCATGCTATGGGGTCTTCTCCTTTCTGGTGTCCCTTACAGTGCAGGACTGCTACTTCTTCTGGAAGGCAGATGACTTTGAGGAGTCTCAGTATCTCCTCCTTGTTCTTGATAGCTTTTCCTGCTGCGGTTAGGAAGCCCCTTTCCTTGTAGATGGCTCCATGTATTTGTACAGTAACGAAGGCGTACCGAGCAGTGGTTGTGGTTACTGCATAATCCACTTTCCGGGCACCCTCTTGTAGGTAACTGCTGCCATCACCAAACAGAGTGAGCTCTGGACTCTTTACGGCTTGATCCCACAGATCTGGACGGCTTGTGTAGACTTCATCAGTCACCTCGGAGCAGTCATGGTCTGGTTCCCCCTCTTCTGTGGGGAGAAAGGTTGCTGGATTTAATGTCCTTACTGTTTCGAGGGTGACCTGCAGTTTTTTGCAGAGGAGACCTTGCTATTGTGCTGAGAGTTGGAAAGGAAATGGTGTCCCTGTGCATTCATGAGGGACACAACTGCATGAGGGACCTTGACGTTAAGTTCTTGCCCCAGGGTAAGTTTGTCCACCTCCTTGATGAGTAGGACTGTGGCTGCCAGCACCCTGAGGCACGGTGGCCATCCTCCTGCCACGGGGTCCAGCTTCTTTGGACAGGTAAGCAACTGGCCATTGCCAGGGTCCAACAGTCTGGGGGAGTACCCTGAGCGCTATTTTTTTCCTTTTCAGTCCAGGCAAGGGGTTCTTGATATGGTCCCCCTAAGAGATCATAAAGCGGTCTTGCTATTGCCGAGAACCCAGGGATCCAGATGTGGCAGAATCCTGCAGCCCCCAGGAATTCTCATAGGCCCCTTTTTGTCTGGGGCTGTCGCAGGGAGATGATGATCCTTTTCCTCTCCGGCCCTAGTTCTCTTTTCCCTTGGGTGAGGAGAAAACCAAGGTATCAGACCTGTTGTTGGCAGTTTTGTGCCTTCTTCCATGAGGCTCGGTATCCCAAGTCTGACAGTTTTTTCCTGAGCCACTTAAGTGCCCCCGGGGGTTGCTTTTTAAACACACAGCTTCTGGGGTATACCCCCCATCCCAGCCATTTTGATTCAGTGGGTTTGCATAGGCTGGATAGTATTACACTCAGTGTTTATCACAACACGTGCCCTCCATAATACCCATCACCTGGCTACCCCAAATAGTTGCCTTTTTAACAAGGTCCTCCCAGGTGACTCTTATAAAGGAGGTTTGGAAACAATGTCTAAGCCTTGCTGTTCAGAGTGTGGCCAGTGGACCAGCAGGATCTGTATCCCCTGGGGTATCTTGTTTGTATCGCCAATGTCAGCCCTACACCAGACAGACAACCGGAATCTGCCTTTGAACAGTGTAGTAGCTTGGCTTGTGATCTGACCTCATCTCTGTTTTCATTTTAGTAGGGTTCCTCCCCCAACTTCCTTGACCCAGTCCTCTCCAGAAGAGCCAGTGTCACCTGCCTCTCCCTACCTGAGACCTGTCCCATCCCTGAAGAATGCTCGCCCCAACCTCCCACCACCCAGAGACGACAGGGAAAGGTGCTCTGTGAAGCTAAAGAACCTAAACAGCTGGAGATCTTGCCTTGTTAGAGAAGGCCGACTTGACTCCCAGGTCCTCTGACCTCCACAAATTCCAGACCCCCAGGCCTGTCTCATGATCTCAATTTTGGTTGCTCTGCTTTGTCTCCATCAAGTGTTCTGAAGCATTTCACACATGACTGGGCTTAGGCAATTTGGCACTCTGCCCTGACCCCATGGTGATGTCCCCGTGTCTGGTGGTGCAGAGACAGACAAAGGGGGGGTGCCTCCTGAGATGAGACCAATCAGATGCCCATCTGGCCATGTCCTGAAGGAGCTTAGGTGAAGCTTAGCCATAGTGGTCTCAGCATTGTGACTTAGGATCGGAAACTATTCTGATGCTGCCATAGACTGTATGCTGTTCACCACGGAATTGCAGACGGGCCCACTCAGACTCTGTAGGCTTCTGGGGACCTTAAAGGTGCCCGCCCATGGAGTCACAGAATCAGTCCACTTGAGCAAGCCAGGTCGGACTGCACATTCACTCACACATTCACGCTCCAGAAGTTATTACATTCCCTCCCTGGGAATCCCTACCTATGAGACCTCTAAGAGGTCTCTGGGAGGTGATCAGGCTTCCCTTCCACCCCAATGGGGCTGGGCCTGTCTAGGTCCTGGGGCCCCAGGTCTTACCAGAATCCGACGTCAGGACCAGGTCCTCACCTGCCAAGTCTCCTCGAGTCTGGAGGGAACAGCGGAGCGGGGCTGGCCTGAGGCAACCAGGGTGGGAGACTGTCGAAAATTAGGCAGGGCACGCCTTCTCCTTTACGATCCCTTGTTCCATCACCGCCCCACCATTGCCCCCAAACCGGTGGCAAGAATGGGCCAGCGCTGTTGGGTTTCCCGGTCAGGGAACCAAATGTTACAGAACCTGGACTGGATCGCCTGACGAAAGAACCAAGTGGCACCCGGACATCTTGGAGGCTGGGAGGTTTATTTAACGCTGGCAGGCTCAGAGGAGAGTGATCTCCAAAGGTCTGAGCCCTGAGCACAAAAGGGGTAATTTATACACTTCTTCCCCATACTTGGCACTTTTGGCACCTGCGCGAAGTGGGGCAGGGAGAAGGACCAGATTGGTGCTTGCGGGAAGCAGAGCAGGGAGAAGAACGTGGAAGAGCCCTGGGGCAAGGACTGGGACTCTCTCCCTGCCTCAGTGGGCCATCTTAGGACATAGATTTTCCTTATCAACAGAAGATGTCCAAAAGATTAAATTATATTATCCATATAGTGTCAAAGGATCGAGTAAATGTTTAATAAATGATGGTTCTTGTTATAAATAAAGCTTTAAGGGAAGGAAATTAAGACTGGAATTTAAAACATCCTTTATTAATTTATTCAACAAATACTTATTGAGCACCTTGTCAAATGTGTCTAGGCACTATTCTAAATGCTGGCCTGGGAGATCAGCAGTGAACAAGATGGACAAATGCTCTGCTATTACTGAGCCTACATATTAGTGGGGGGAGGCAAGGAATAAATAAATGCATGTGTAATATAGTTTCAGGCAATGATAAGTGCTATGAAGTAAAGCAAGCATGATAAGGAGATAAAGAGTGACATAGAAGGAAGCTATTTTAGAATGGATGGTCAGGAAAGATTATCTCTGAGGAGGGGGCATATACACAGAACTTCATTTTAAAGATTTTATTTATTTATTTGTGTGAGAGAGAGAGAGAGAACAAGCTGGAGGAGTGGTCGGCAGAGGCAGAAGCAGGCTCCCCATTGAGCAGGGAGCCCGATGCGGAGCTCAATCCCAGGACCCTGGGATCATGACCTGAGCTGAAGGCAGACGCTTAACAACTGAGCCACCCAGGCGCCCCTACAAAAAACTTTAAATGAGATATGGGAGTGAGTCAGGTGAGGCTCTGTTACAAAGAATCAGTAAGTCGGTCATGTTTTGTTGGATTGTTTATTTTTCTGGGAATGTCCTGCTACCTCTAGAATTATATCAATTGATGGAAATTAACTGGGCTAAAGGTAAGATAGATCTTGAATCTGAAATTTGGGCTAGATGAAAGAAGGAAGCCAGAATTTTGAGTTCTTATGTGACAGGGCTGTTCTCCTTGTTTAAGCAGGTTCATTTTGTCCTCTAACCACCTAATCACTTTGTCATTTTCCATAACAGCCCATGATGTAATTATTACTCTCTCAATGTGGTAACTGAGCCTTGAGAATGTTCAGCAACTTGCTCCCAGATAATAAGGATCTGAAATGGAATACAACCAGAATCTGCCAATCACTGGTAAGCTCTCTAGATAGTACTATGACACATCAGGACTATGCCCTGAAATGCCTTGGAAAAGTAGTCACACCCCACCCAACACATATGGTCATGTGGTCATTGAGAATGTATCCAAAAGCTCCAAGTCTGAAGTCTTTACTCAATACAAGCATAGGTTACAGCAACGTGGCTTTGAGCCATCTTGCAAAAGAGTGTAGTTCCTACTTAAAAGCAGAGAGCTGCCCAGTTCTAGATTCACCCAGGAGAGAGCTAGAGTGTTGGCATTCTATTGCTATAAGATGACATTCTAGTGCCAGTATTTGTGGGCTCAAAGAATTTCACAGAACAGCTGTTCTGTTTCTTGGTGTTTTCAGAGGAGTTAATGATATTTTGAATGTGCAGTTAAGTGGAAGATTGCCAACATATGGGTCTTTGGTCACCTATAGGAAGCATAGCTAAAAAAATATATATATGTAACTTTTTTTATTGTGTAAATAAAAGTACAAGGAAGTGATTGAAAAAAAAAAGTTTGACTCTTGGTAAACTTTACACTTATTTAAGATCCTGCCTTTGCTTAAAATATTCTACCTGTCATTTAATCTTGTCTATTTAATCTATGAGGTAGGGGATTTTAAACCCTTTATGCAGATGGGGAATCTAAGATGTAGAAACATTTGTTGAGTTAGCTAATATTAGCCATCCAGCAAAGCTAGATTTGAGCCCATATCTCTCCAGATGTACCAAAATCCCTGCTTTTCCAACTATAGCAGCTATTCTTTTGGAAATTACCTTCAGAATTGGCAGCATATTCTTTCAAATAGCCCCCTGGTAGCTGACTATTGTCCTTTCAAGATAGATTTGATTTTGGAGAGTCAAATTCATTTGAAGTCAAGACTGAGTAGATGATCACATTGTATGATGTCATTTTTATTATTTCAACTAAAAATCAAATAAGGACAACTTCTCATTCATCTTTGCTTTCCTCCAGCACGATATCAGTGTATATTTTTTATTTAAAATTATTTGTTGAAATGTAACACATTGATTCATCATCAGCTGTCTATACTTAACATTAACTTGTTGATTGGATTTTCTGTTAGAGAAAACCCTGAAAGAATAGAATATAGGACAGTTGAGTTTTGATTGTGGGCTTAGGATGCAGAAAGATTAAACCTCAGTGGACTAGTTCCAGGAAGGAAGTAGGGGATTTTGGGGTGGAGGGGAGGTAGACTGGAGGCGCATGAGAGAAATGAACACTTTCAGTATAGGATTAGACCCAGAAATGGGCTGGAGGGAAGAGAATAGAAAGACTAGAGAAACCTGCCTTCACAGTCTTAAGAGAGAAAAGCACTCTGGGAGTAAAACGTAAGAAAATGTTACATGAAATTATACTTCCAGGAACTACTTAGCACCTTGGAAGGGGTCATGGTAACCTCATTTGCCTTGGGGAGAGCTGATTATTTTTCTCAGGGAGAGCTGAGTATTTTTCTCACTTGATTTACCATGGAATTAACTCCAGCTAAAATATAAATCCCTCTGTTTTTTGAGAGCCTTAATAACCTCCCTACTTCAAATGTAGTTGTGGCTGTTGAGGAATGATGATCTACCTTTAACCTCATCCATCACCAATAACCAGTAGAAAGAAAGTAATTAATAAATGTCTGAATATGCTTTAATTTATTCAGGCTACTCAGCTTCATGAAGGAGAAACATGCAGGCTTCTCTTTCCAGTTAAATGTTTACTGAGGGCAAGTAAATACGTGTTAAATCATGGAATTCTAAAAACTTACATATAGAAACATGTACATTTTACCTTAAGGAGGGGATAATTTTCAGAAATGGAACTTTAATAACATAGCCATCCTCATTTGTGCATCTAAAAAAGCAGCTCCAATTTTAGTGAGCTACCTAGAATATGTTATAAAATGTCAGCTTATAATTAATTCAAAATACTGTATCATTAAATCATGTAATGATGCTTTGTGAGCATACATAAGCTTAATTGGGAGTAATGAAACTAAGGAGATTGAGATCCAGAGTGCTGTAAATAAAATAACAGCAGCTCCTGCAGCATAAATTTAGATCATTGAGTAATCTTGCAAAGTTCTTAAGGTTTGTTCTGAATTGAAAGTCTCTCTCTTTTGTGTGAAGACAACAGAAAGATTAAGTCTCCCAATTGGAATGTTTTAAGAATTTCAGGTCTGTGGGATCCCTCTGTTATTAGTAGATAGATGATGTCAGCTGACCCAACAGTCAATGAGCTCCTTGGTTTGCAGTGGATGAATGGATACAGGACCCCTGAGGGCAAGACATTATACTGTAGCAAAAAGAGTTCTACAAGTCCACAGACAACATATTTGACTTCAATAATTTCAGTTTCCTCATCTGTAAAATGGGCACAGTTTTTTGAGGATGAAATGAAAAACTTCATGGAATGCTTTGATATAATGCCTGGCATATAGGAGGTATTCAATAAATGCTATTAGTTTTCCCATTCCCCCAGCACAGAGTGTCCTGAGCAGTGTAAGAACAATAGATAATTGTTGACATGACTGAAGTGCACCCATTGAAATGAGTTCCCCAAGGGGGTGTCCTATATTTTCAGACACTAAAGGAATAAGTGAAACTCAAATTAGATTTAAGACACAGGCTGATGGCAACAGAGAGACTGGAAAAAAAATCACAGGGTCAATAATGGTAGCAGGTCAATGCCTTGCTTTCTGATGATCTCATACCAAAGCTGAGGGACAAAAAGCAGAATGTGGCATTTATTCTGCCATTTCTGATTCTTGTGACCACAGCTGTCTGCCCTCTCTACCCAGATAGGTCTTCAGCCTCCTGAATACAGTATTTGGGCAGGGAGGCATTCAAGATCATTTAGCTTTGGCACTTGTGATAAAGCCTATTTGCTCTTCTATCAGAAGAGTATAGCCCACTGCCTGACTGAGCCTACCCATTGGATCACAAAAGGAGAATATTCTTCTTTCTTTCCCCTTTGTGAATCCCTCCTAGAGCAAGAGGAAAAGGGCTCTGTTTCTCTTTCTTTGTAAAATGACATTTTTGTCTGTAGGTGATTCTTTACCCCTGATACTTGACATTTGGATACCACTTCAGAGTTTATATAATATTTTAAAGTGCACTTAATCCTGATAATAGCCATGGGTTACAAGGGGGTTACATATATTATTACCTTCATCATATATAGAAGAAAACCAAGACTCTGAGAAGTTAATGAACTTATTTAAGATGACAGAATCAGTAAATGGCATAGCTGGAAGTTGAAAATTGGATGCCTAACTCCAAAATATGGCAATTATTTGGAGACAAATTCTACCATCAATATGTACTATCAGAGAGAAGACTATAGTCAGTGATGGCACCTGATTGCTTCATGGAGGAGATGTCAATTTTCAAAGAGAGGATAAGATTTGGAATTGACAGGACACAGTACGACCAAATTCTAGGCAAGGTACCATTAGCAATGATAAGGAAGTTCAATTTTGTGGACATGGTAAACAGTGGTGGTGGGTATCAGTCACAGGACGGAGACTTTCATGACTGGTATGGGAGTTCATACATGGGTTCTGAGGAATATTAGTTGACAAGCCTTTGAATTCATCAAAGTTGAAGGTTTTGAATGCAAAGTGAAGCATTTCGCATTACTTCTTTTTTTTTAAAGATTTTATTTATTTATTTGACAGAGAGAGAGAGAGACCGCGCGAGAGAGAACACAGGCAGGGGGAGTGGGAGAGTGAGAAGCAGGCTTCCCCCCGAGCAGGGAGCCCAATGCGGGGCTCGATCCCAGGACCCTGGGACCATGACCTGAGCTGAAGGCAGACGCTTAACGACTGAGCCACCAAGGTGCCGCTGCATTACTTTTTTGATTACTGATCTATAATCTATGATTTTATCTAAACCCTTTTGGAATTTGGATTTTGAATTTATGTTTTCAGTTTGTCAAATATGGTCACCATCTAAATTTCCTTGCCTTGATCCTAAAATAATACCTCTAAGATTCTAGGTGGAAAGGAAAAAATCTTTTTTTCTTGAGTTGGCAAACATGTATCTCCATTTTCTCTTACTCCCTTAGTGACTTTTTATACTGCTTTGTTTTGAAGCCATTTGTCTTTCCTGGAAAATAAGAATACAGAACTCAAATTTAATATACAGAAATTAATGTTTCGTATATGCAAATCCCAGCAAGTTAAATTTTGTAAAGAGAGAAAAGATCTCTTTCAAAACCTCAAAGAATAAAAAGACCTGAAACCCATGAAATAACTAAAAACTAGGCTTAAACAAGAAACGTGCAAGATTTTTATGAAGAACATTTGTAAGTCCTAATGAGAGACACAAAATGTGACTTGAACAAAGAAAATACCTTGTTTTTGGAAAGACTCATTATAAATATATCAATTTCCCTTATGTTAATGTGTACATTTAATATAATCATGATCAGAATGCCTTCAGGATTTTTTTTTTTTTTTTAAGAACTAGATAAGTTGATGCTAAGTTCATATGAAAAAACTAGGGAGCAATAATGGCCAGGAAATACTATGACATAGAAGAATGATGAGGTGGGCCTAGTTCTACCAGATAGTAAACTATGAAAAGATAGTAATTAAATTAGAGAGACAAGGTAATGGACTAAAATACAGTCCAGAAATAGACCCAAATACATGTTTAGTATGTGATAAAACTGGCATTGTTTAGCAATGGGAAAAAGAAATGTTCAGCAGACATTAAAAAGTAGAAGAAAGAAAAGAGAAAGAAATCAGAGAAGTGCTAAAGGAAAAAATATATAGAGAAACAGATATATATTTACATATCTACATATCTATCTACCATCTATCATCTGTATCTAAGTTGCAGAGAGATGAAGGCTTTGCTAGGTATGACACAAAATCCAGAAATCATAGAAACTGTCAATATATTTATTGAAATAAATATTTTAATCTGCAAGAAAAAAAGCACAAATAATGTTAAATGGACACCTGAAAAAAGAATTTGCATCCTACATCATAGGCAACAGACTCATCTTCCTAATTTATTAACTATAAGTACATATGAGAAAAAAATAAAAATTCAATGGAAAAATTGAAAAGGATAGGAAAAAATAGTTCCTAGGAAAATAAAGAGTTCTTAAGGACACGAAAAGATGTCCAATCTCACTGATCATAAGAGAAATGCAAATGAGAACTACCGTGATATTCTAACTTTACCAGAATGGCAAAGATAAACTAATTTTATGGTACATTGCAATGGTGAAGCTACGAGAAGTCCATTTGAGACATCAGCAGTAGGATAATGACTGGCACAATTCTGTAGAAGGTAATTTGCTGTATCTTTCAAAATTATAAATGCAGATTCCCTTTATCTCGGAAATGCCACTTCTAAGAATTCGTCCTATAGGTATCTGGTACATATATTGTAAAATGTGTAGAAACATATTCATCCCATGATTGTTCATAATAGTAAAATATTGAGGGGCGCCTGGGTGGTTCAGTCCTTAAGCGTCTGCCTTCGGCTCAGGTCATGATCCCAGGGTCCTGGGATCGAGCCCCGCATCGGGCTCCCTGCTCGGCGGGAAGCCTGCTTCTCTCTCTCCCATTTACCCTGCTTGTGTTCTCTCTCTGGCTGTCTCTCCCTGTCAAATAAATAAATAAATAAAAACTCTAAAAAAAAAAAAGTAAAATATTGAAACAACATATATGTCTGTCAGTATGGTGCTGGTTAATTAAACTTGGTAGATGTATATAATGTATATAGTGAAATACTGTGCAGCTATTAGAAATTTAAAATGATGAGTTTAAAATGTTAGCTCTGTTTTGACTACTGCACACCTCCAAGGTCTCTTTTCTTTTTGACAAAATCTCAAAAAGTTTTCAGAAAAATGGGAGAGACTATGAGTGGTTACTTCTCTCTCCACTTAAATTCATTATAATAAAGAATAATTCATTAGAAGCATAATCTGTTAAATTTTAGATAGGCAGAGTGAATAGATTGTGGCTGCCCTTTAATGAACATCCTTGAGAGTGAAAAAGAGAGGATGAAAAAGATAGTTGTATGTCATAGCCAGAGATGTTTCTGGAAAATCCCTAAGGAGACATGAATAGAAAATCCCCAGGTCCAGTTGTACAAGAGGGTGTATAACCTGTCAACACAGACACAGAGCAAGAGAGATGGCCTCAGTACAGAATAGCAAAATGTCAAGACCAGGACCCCAGAAGTTAGGGCTTCAGGCCATGGCTTACAGAAATCACAATCCTTGCCTTTCTGGTAGCTTATGATGCTTCTAGGTGCTGATAGAAGTGGGAGAAGGGGCAGCAGATAAAAGTCTGAGAGCCCTTTTCAGAGAGCTTCTCAGCCTTGCTGGATTCCTTACTCCTCAGAAGCTTTCCATAGTCACCACCCTGAAAGCATCCTTGTGAGGAACAGAGATGGACATAGTGAACCCACATTTATGTAGATGTATCCTCCAAGGATTCTTAATCCTGCCTGACCATTACCTGGGGGAATCACCTGGGTTGCTAGTAATATTTACCAGTGCCATGGCTCTTCCACCAATAGTTTTGATCTAAGTGGTCTGGGGGTGAGCCCAGGATCTAAATGTTCCCCAAGTATTTCTGCCATGCAACTAGGTCTGAGAATCTCAGGACAGTGCTTTGCTCTTCTCATATCTTTTTGTTTTTTTTGAATGCTCAATGTTTGGTATTTATGCATTTCATTTTTGTTTTTCTCCAAACTCATTTGTGTCTTCTATTAGGCTAAGATGGAGGAAAAGAGAAAGATGCAAACAGAGAGATAAGAGAAAATCATGAAAGAAAAAGAAAAAAAAGTTAAAAGGAAAATGCTGAGTTCTTCACTCCAAACTTACTCCAGAATTCTTTGAGCACAGGAACCATAAATTTTCAGATTATAAACTTCTGAGTTGATTTTTATGCACACTTTAAGTTTGAAAGCTCTGATCTATTGGGAGAACCATTTAAAGTACAATCAGGGAGAAAGGGAGCAGATATGGATCATATGCTGACTAGGGAAGGATGATGGAACAGAAGGCTCCATAATCAAGGAGACTTGGACTAAGCAGAGAGCTTGTGTAGGCTGCTTGGATTTCACCTAAACAACCCTGTGAAATTGGGGGGCTTTACATGAAAATCAAAATCTAATTGCATCCATTTTTCAATGGCAAACTTAGCTAAGTTTGGCACTTGGAATGAAGGTCATCCCAGTCATTGGATTTAAGGCCCATCCTAATTCAACATGATTTCATCTTAACTTGATTACATCTACAGAGACCCTCTTTCCAGATAAGGTTGCATTCACAGGTACCAGGGGTTAGCACTTCAACATATCTTTTTTGGGAAATACAGTTCAACCCCGCTATAGACACCTTGTGTAAAGCTGCTTTCATTTTGCTTAAAGCTGTTTTACCCATGAGACCAGCAGTGGCCATAGTTTTGAGATCCATTTTTCCTACCTTTCCATTTACAAATCTATACATTATTCTTTTTAGACTTGTACTTTCACTTGTAAAAGTACAGTTAAGAAGCAAGTGATGGTGACACCTCATCATTTTCTCCATCACCAGACTGATAGGCATTAAATTACACTGACAAGACAGATGCCCTGGAAGCAAATGGCCAGTTTGTAGAGAAAAAAGAGTAGTAATAAGTACATAAAGACAGCTCATTTTAGAGCTTCTTCTTTCTCCCCACACACTGGAATACTTATTTGAGCAAAAGAAGTTATTTGGCTTCACAGAGCCATCAGTTTGTTCTGTCCCCAGTACCTGACTATCAGTTTGAGGAAGCACAGAATACTAGAGAGGCAGGCTAAGCGCCTCTTGGGATTTCCTGGGAACATTTCAATCTTTTTTTTTTTTCCTATTAAAAAGAAAGTATTGTAAGAAAACTCCTCAAGTCCAGTTTCAATCCAACTGCTTTTAAGTCCATGTAAATACTCAAAACAAAGAAACAGCTTTGCTATTTGGTCATTGAATAGGAATAGGCTGAATTCTTACTCAATGAACTTTTATTTCCACTGGGAGTTGCAGGCATGATACGTTTTAAGTGGACAACTATAATTCCAAGTTGTCAATGAATATAGCCTTTAGGATCTGGTTGCCAGGATCTAGGATCAGAATCCTAGAGATAAATGTGTACAGAAGAGAGGAGAGATAGAGGTATTAAGGAGGAAGTGAGGTTAGGAGCAACAGATATCAGAATCAGAAGGGCTGGGGAAACTAAAGGCTCTAAATTGATCAAGACAAGTTATTCTCACTGAGAAGTAAACCTCATGCCTCTCATACCTAGCTGGACCTGGGGATTTCTCCTTCATTCTTTTAGTGCTCAAAGATGGCTTCTGTGGCATCATGGGAATTTTACTAAACCAGGTCATTTTAAAGGGATCCTCATATGCACACTGTAGATATTGTTCCTATATTTTAGGGAGATGTGGTGGGGGTAAGGAGAGGGGAAATAGGATTCAGGATTTCAGTTCCTTTGCTGTTTAGTCCAAATGCATTAATTTTATGCAATATGTAAATTTCTTCTGTTTCTGAATGAACAGATATATTTTTTAATTTTTAATTTTTTTATTATGTTATGTTAATCACCATACATTACATCATTAGTTTTTGATGTAGTGTTCCATGATTCATTGTTTGCACATAACACCCAGTGCTCCATGCAGAACATGCCCTCTTTAATACCCATCACCAGGCTAACCCATCCCCCCACCCCCCTCCCCTCTAGAACGCTCAGTTTGTTTTTCAGAGTCCATCATCTCTCATGGTTCGTCTCCCCCTCTGATTTCCTCCCCTCTGATTTCCCCCCCTTCATTCTTCCCCTCCTGCTATCTTCTTCTTTTTTTTTTTTTTTAACATATAATGTATTATTTGCTTCAGAGGTACAGATCTGTGATTCAGCAGTCTTGCACACTTTACAGGTCTCACCACAGCACATACCCTCCCCAATGTCTATCACCCAGCCACCCCATCCCTCCCACCCCCCACCACTCCAGCAACCCTCAGTTTGTTTCCTGGGATTAAGAATTCCTCATATCAGTGAGGTCATATGATACATGTCTTTCTCTGATTGACTTATTTCACTCAGCATAATACCCTCCAGTTCCATCCATGTCGTTGCAAATGGCAAGATTTCATTCTTTTTGATGGCTGCATAATATTCCATTGTGTATATATACCACATATTCTTTATCCATTCATCTGTCAATGGACATCTTGGCTCTTTCCACAGTTTGGCTATTGTGGACATTGCTGCTATAAACATCGGGGTGCACATACCCCTTCAGATCCCTACATTTGTATCTTTGGGTTAAATACCCAGTAGCATAATTGCTGGATCGTATGGTAGCTCTATTTTCAACTTTTTGAAGAACCTCCATACTGTTTTCCAGAGTGGCTGCACCAGCTTGCAAGAATGAACAGATATTATTTTATTACTTTCTAGCTCCACCCTACAGGTGTATGGTCCAGAGTTATCTTGTTTTCTAATTTATCAAATGTAAAGGAAGTTTCCTAAAGATGGGAGAACATGAAAAGCATTTCACTGAATGGCTGGAGAGGGAAAGAAATCCAAATAGATTTTGACTTTGGCTGTGAAGCCAGTGTTACAAAGGAAAGGAGCCATTTTGCATGATAGCTTTCCCCTTCTCAACAACAGGCCATAACAGCTGCTAAGAAGTGGGGGAACCAATGCTTGAATTGGGGTCTCTGTGCTGAGGCACATGGAGGGCTTAGTCTAGTAAGTTGGCTTCTGAGATTGATTCATGCTATGAGACAGAATTATTTGACTCATATTTCTCTATGGTCATTGTTGTGCTATTAAGTCTAAAATATTTTCTGTTGGAAAATAAGAAGGAAGATTATTAAACTGTATGGGAAAGGGGAAAAATATATAACTAAGTACCTTAGTTATGTCTAAGGGTATGAATGGGATATATTATGGGATTAATTGCTCAAAAGTCTTAGATTACAATCATTTTGGCATTACTTATTAAAAATTGTGGGTTTCATACATATTGAGATTTAAGGGATACCAAGAAAAGGTCCTCCTCAAAAAAATTTCCACTAGTACTCCATAAAATTCTCACAGCCTGCGCTTCTTTGCAGAAAGTCAGGGCTTCCCAATTAGGAGATGCAAAGCTACCAATGAACTTTGCAGCCTGGATAGTAGCTCTCCAAACCAGTTGACATTACCATCTTCTTCATTGCCATTTTGTTTGACCTGGTTGGAAATCCCAGGGCATGTCATGCAGAAGAAATACTGCCCTCTCATCTGCTCTATTGACCAGCTCCTGTGTACACCATCCCTCCTGGTATCAAGGAAATGAATAGAAGCTTCTCCCCCACAAGAAAGTTAGGGCCCCCCAAGTTAAAGCATTCAAGTCACCTGCTAGATTTATGTAAGACATTTAAGTCTTAGTATTCTTTAAAATATTAGAGCAAATTGAGAAGCGACTTGATGCAGGAGCAAGCAGACCTAGATTTATACTGAAAAAGCCTGAATTTAAATCTCAGCTTTTCATGTCATTGCTGTTATGATTCGAGACAAGTTATACAACTTTTTCAAGAATCATTGTCTTCATCTGTAAAAGTAGAGTAATAATATTTATCTCATAGCCTTGTTCTAAGGATGGGATGACATTTGTGTAGCTATGCCTGGAATGGGAATATATGTATCTCCCACTTATTCTTCTAATCCCCTCCAGTAAGGCAGTCAGGGTAATGAGGACAGAACCAAGATTAGAACCCTGGACTTCTGAATTCCCAGTAGTAGATCTGGTGTTTCTTAATAATATAAATCCAAAGGGAATAATGGGACAGCACATACTTAATTGCTTTGAAATAATCAAAGGGTGAATGGACTTGCCATTCGACTAACATTTTTAGCTGTCTCTCCTTATTTGGTAAATACATTCATTTGCTCCCAGGTATTGGGCTGTGTCTTACCACTGTTCAGTTTAGGAAGCTCCTTTCAGGAGCTTAGCACAGCAAGTTTCCCAAATATAAGTCCCGAGAGGCCGTCAAAGAATCTAAGCAGGATAGCTTGAAGTCAGTGCTGTCAGGCCCCTCTGGTGCAGCTGACACAATGACTGACTTACTCATTGCTAGCTCATCTGTATCAAGTCATAGGTTTTCTCAAATCCCAAGATGGACTCATTTTTTCTGCAGTTAATGTGCATTTGGAACAGTTCCTTTGGAGGGATGCTAGTCCTCTTCCTCAACCCAGGAGATTCAGAGAGATAAAATCACCTGATTCCAACCTGAATTGTTGTCTTTGCTGGAGATAATTATTTTCTTCAAGTGCCAGAATGAGCAGCCAGAAATAATACTGCTAACTATTTGGGGTATCTGATAAGTGAGAAGTGTGCCTGACCTAGGGAAAGTTCTCTTCCATTTTTTTTTTTTTTTTTTTAAAGATTTTATTTATTTGAGAGAGAGAGAATGAAAGCGAGAACACATGAGAGGGGGGAGGGTCAGAGGGAGAAGCAGACTCCCTGCCGAGCAGGGAGCCCGATGCGGGACTCGATCCAGGGACTCCAGGATCATGACCTGAGCCGAAGGCAGTCGCTTAACCAACTGAGCCACCCAGGCGCCCAGTTCTCTTCCATTTTTAAATTACAAGAATTACATGGGTTCATGTGAATATATGAGCACAAACTAATGGGCCTATGAATCCAGCTTTTGGAATATTTAGTTAATTGGAAATGAGGATCAGATAATCCCATAATGGCATCTCTGAAAAAGGGTAGTTTAGGTTTCTGAAGAGATTTTTATTTTAAGGCCATCTAGCAAGAAATCTCAACATAAACTTTTGTTGTTCTCTTTGAAATGGCTTTAAATAGTGCTAGAAGTGTTTAACTTGTTTCATAGATGCTAATTTGAGTCTCAGACAGCTGCAGTGGTTATTAATATGAGCACAATGGCTGACAATTTGACAACAGCCTCTAGTTTTCATTTACTGCTTTCATACTAAATGTCCCTATTGTGCACAGGACGTAAAAACCATGGTCAGATGACTGACTTGGGAGACACGCCTATAGATTGACCAGCTTCTGATAGCATTTTTATTTTTTAAGAAAGTGATACCCTTTTAAAAGGGAAACTGGTAGATCTTATACTAGATTATAAATATTTAACATATTATTAGTATTTCTACAGTGCAGTGAAAAGTCAAGGAAAAGAAACTTATTAATAAAATTAGTGAGGTATGATGTATTAATGCATATTTACTCTAGATAAATTGATACATGAAAGTGTCATGGAACACTGGCCTAGAATTAGAACAAATAAGCAGTTTTTTATCATTCAGCTGAAATGTGATTTAAAGATGAATGTTTTAAATCAAAGTTATTTTTTTCTTATTCTTTGTAATTTTCCAGAAAGTAACATTATCTAAATGAAAAAGTAAAAAATAACAACAGGAAAATATCTGATGGTATGTATTTTCTTTTCTTAGTTGGGTTTTATAATTCTGTGCCAGATTGATGTGCATTTGTATTTGGTCTGTGGGTTTTCTTACAGAGCACCATTTTGCATGACTGAGCTTTGTTTTGTAAATGCACAAAGGCTTAAATCATCCTGTGGGCATCTCTGCATGTATCACATTCACCAGACAACTTGTCTAATTCTGTGGATGTGTTTCTTTTGAAGGACTCAGCTGACCCATTGTTTGAATAAAAGCAAATAATCAACTAAATACTGACAGAGGTATAACTTAATATCTCTGACCCAGTCTGAGCCAAAGGCAGAATTAAAATATAACCATTTTCCTATAGTGTCTACTGAAACTGGATATCTTAAAAAGTTACTGAAAAGATTCATTAATTAGGAAACACACCTTGCGGGGCGGAGCAAGATGGCGGAGGAGTAGGAGACCTGGATTTCGTCTCCTCTCAGGAATTCAGCTGGATAGGGATCAAACCATTCTGAACACCTACAAACTCAACAGGAGATCGAAAAAAAGAATAGCAACAACTCTCTCATCAGAAAAGCGACCACTTTCTGGAAGGTAGGACGTGCGGAGAAGTGAATCCGAGGCGATATTTGGGAGGATAGACGGCGGGGGAGGGGCCTCCGGCGGCCGCTTCTGGCAAGTGATAGAGCCGCGGAGCACAAAATCGGAACTTTTAAAAGTCTGCTCCGCTGAGGGACGTCACTCTGGTGGCTAAGCGGGGGGTGGAACCCTCCGGGACAGTGTGGTCTCAGGACCCTCGGTGTCACAGAAAGACCGGGGGTACCTGAGTGTGGCAGAGCTCCCAGGTAACGGAGCAGGGAAGCCGGCTGCAGAGGCGGAGCCCAGGCGCGGGCTCTCAGCTCGGGGTTGCCCTAAACCATGATCCGCGGCACAGTCGGGCCCCTGCTCCTCCAGCAGGGGCCCAACAAGCGGCAGATCCGGGGAGACTCACCTTCCTCCCCCCGGAGGAGCCGCGCGGGAGTGCGCCGCAGGGATCTGCTGGGTTTGGAGACTCCACCCGGGGTCGGGTGCCAGAGATAGAAACGCGCGGTCACAGGCAGGGTGAGCACGGAGTGCGGCTGGAGACTGGAGAGACGGAAGTGACTGGCGGCTTTTCTCTGGGGGCTCACTGAGGAGTGGGGCCCCGAATTCTCGGCTCCTCCAGGGTGGAGATTGGGAGGCCGCCATTTTTACTCTCCGCCTCCAAAGCTGTACGGAAAGCTTGCAGGGAACAAAAGCTCCGGAGAGCAAACCCGAGCAGATTACTTAGCTGGGAGGGGGCAAGGGTGGGGCAATTCTGCCTCCGGCAAAGACATTTGGAAACCACGGCAACAAGCCCCTCCCCAGAAGATCAGCGAGAACAGCCAGCCAAGACCAGGTTTACCGATCAATGAGAATGGCAGAACTCCAGCGCTAGGGGAATACTGCACATAGAATTCATGGCTTTTTTACCATGATTCTGTAGTCTTTCAAAGTTAATTTTTTTAACTTTTTTCTTTTTTTTTCTTTTTTTTGAATTTTTCTTTTTCCCTTTTTCAACCAACATCTTATCAATCCCTTTTTTTAAAAAACATTTTTATTTTTCATTTTTAGAGTCATATTCTATCCCTTCATAGTAGTTACCCGTATTTTTGGCATATATATATAAGTTGTTCTCTCTTTAAAATTTTGAGATAGTTTCTTCTAACAGATTAAAATATATCCTAAATCTCTAGTATATGGTTTTTTCTACTCCCCTGCCTGATCACATTCTCTCCCTTTTCTTTTCTTTTTTCTTTTTTTAAATCCTCTTCTTTCTTTTTTCAAACAACTTCTTATCAATTCCTTTTATAAAATTTTTTATAATTTCCATCTTTATAGTCATATTCCATCCCTTCATCATATCAACCCTTATTTTTGTACATATATAAGTTTTTCTTTCTTTAAAATTTTGGGAGGCACTGTCTTCTAAAAGACCAAAATACACCCCAAATCTAGTATGTGGCACTGATCTATATACCAGCCTGATCATATTTGATCACATTCTGGTTTTTTTTTTGTTGTTGTTGTTTTGTTTTATTTGTTTTTGTTTGTTTTTATCTTTATCTTTTTCTTTTTCTTTTTCTTTTTTCTCTCTTTCTGTTTCTTTTTCCACTGCTTCAGGTCTTTTCTGATTTGTTTAGAGTATATTTTCTGGGGACGTTGTTACTCTGCTAGCATTTTGTTCTCTCATTAATCTATTCTCCTCTGCACAAAAGGACAAGACGGAAAAAATCACCTCAACAAAAAGAACAAGAGGTAGTACCGACTGCCAGGGACCTACTCAATACGGACATTAGTACGATGTCGGATCTAGAGTTCAGAATCATCACTTTAAAGATACTAGCTGGGCTTGAAAAAAATATGGAAGTTATTAGAGAAACCCTTTCTGGAGAAGTAAAAGAACTAAAATCTAACCAAGTAGAAATCAAAAAGGCTATTAATGAGGTGCAATCAAAAATGGGGGTGCTAACTGCTAGGATAAATGAGGCAGAAGAGAGATTCAGTGATATAGAAGACCAAATGATGGAAAATAAAGAAGGTGAGAAAAAGAGAGATAAACAACTACTGGATCACGAGGGCAGAATTTGAGAGATAAGCGATACCATAAGACAAAACAACATTAGAATAATTGGGATCCCAGAAGAAGAAGAAAGGGAGAGAGGGGCGGAAGGTATAATGGAGCAAATTATAGCAGAGAACTTCCCTAATGTGGGGAAGGAAACAGGCATGAAAATCCAGGAAGCACAGAGAACCCCTCTCAAAATCAATAAAAATAGGTCAACACCCCAACATCTAATAGTAAAACTTATGAGTCTCATAGACAAAGAGAAAATCCTGAAAGCAGTTCGGGAGAAGAGATACGTAACCTACAATGGTAGAAACATTAGATTGGCAACAGACCTATCCACAGAGACCTGGCAGGCCAGAAAGGACTGGCAGGATATATTCAGAGCACTAAATGAGAAAAATACGCAGCCAAGAATACTATATCCAGCTAGGCTGTCATTGAAAATAGAAGGAGAGATAAAAAGCTTCCAGGACAAACAAAAACTAAAGGAATTTGCAAACACAAAACCAGCCCTACAAGAAATCTTGAAAGGGGTCCTCTAAGCAAAGAGAGACCCTAAAAGCAATATAGACCAGAAAGGAACACAGACAATATAGAGTAACAGTCACCTTACAGGCAATACAATGGCACGAAATTCCTATCTTTCAATAGTTACCCTGAATGTAAATGGGCTCAATCCCCCAATCAAAAGACACAGGCTATCAGACTGGATTAAAAAACAAGACCCATCGATATGCTGTCTGCAAGAGACTCATTTTAGAACCAAAGACACCCCCAGATTGAAAGTGAGGGGGTGGAAAACCATTTACCATGCTAATGGACACCAAAAGAAAGCTGGGGTGGCAATCCTTATATCAGACAAATTAGATTTTAAACCAAAGAGTGTAAGAAGAGATGAGGAAGGACATTATATCCTACTTAAAGGGTCTATCCAACAAGAAGATCTAACAATTGTAAATATCTATGCCCCTAACATGGGAGCAGCCAATTATATAAGCCAATTAATAACAAAAGCAAAGAAACACATCGAAAACCATACAATAATAGTGGGGGACTTTAACACCCCCCTCACTGAAATGGACAGATCATCTAAGCAAAAGATCAACAAGGAAATAAAGACTTTAAATGACACACTGGGCCAAATGGACTTCACAGATATATTCAGAACATTCCATCCCAAAGCAACGGAATACACATTCTTCTCTAGTCCCCATGGAACATTCTCCAGAATAGATCACATCCTAGGTCATAAATCAGGTCTCAACCAGTACCAAAAGATTGGGATCATTCCCTGCCTATTTTCAGACCACAATGCTTTGAAACTAGAACTCAATCACAAGACAAAAGTCAGAAAGAACTCAAATACATGGAGGCTAAAGAGCATCCTACTGAAGAATGAATGGGTCAACCAGGAAATTAAAGAAGAATTAAAAAAATACATGGAAACCAATGAAAATGAAAACACAACTATTCAAAATCTTTGGGATGCAGCAAAGGCAGTCCTAAGAGGAAAGTATATAGCAATACAAGCCTTTCTCAAGAAACAAGAAAGGTCTCAAGTACACAACCTAACCTTACACCTAAAGGAGCTGGAGAAAGAACAGCAAATAAAGCCTAAACCCAGCAGAAGAGAAATAATAAAGATCAGAGCAGAAATCAATGAAATAGAAACTAAAAGAACAGTAGAACAGATCAACGAAACTAGGAGCTGGTTCTTTGAAAGAATTAACAAGATTGATAAACTCCTGGCCAGACTTATCAAAAAGAGAAGAGAAATGACCCACATCAACAAAATCATGAATGAAAGAGGAGAGATCACAACCAACACCAAAGAAATACAAACAATTACAAGAACATATTATGAGCAACTCTATGCCAGCAAATTAGATAACCTGGAAGAAATGGATGCATTCCTAGAGATGTATCAACTACCAAAACTGAACCAGGAAGAAATAGAAAACCTGAACAGACCTATAACCACTAAGGAAATTGAAGCAGTCATCAAAAACCTCCCAAAAAACAAAAGCCCAGGGCCAGATGGCTTCCCAGGGGAATTCTACCAAACATTTAAAGAAGAATTAATACCTATTCTTCTGAAACTTTCCAAAAAATAGAAATGGAAGGAAAACTTCCAAACTCATTTTATGAGGCCAGCATTACCTTGATCCCAAAACCAGACAAAGACCCCATCAAAAAGGAGAATTACAGACCAATATCCCTGATGAACATGGATGCAAAAATTCTCACCAAAATACTAGCCAATAGGATCCAACAGTACATTAAAAGGATTATTCACCACGACCAAGTGGGATTTATCCCAGGGCTGCAAGGTTGGTTCAACATCCACAAATCAATCAGTGTGATACAATACATTAACAAAAGAAAGAACAAGAGTCATGTGATCCTCTCAATAGATGCAGAAAAAGCATTTGACAAAGTACAGCATCCTTTCTTGATCAAAACTCTTCAGACTATAGGGATAGAGGGTACATACCTCAATATCATAAAAGCCATCTGTGAAAAACCCACGTGAATATCATTCTCAATGGGGAAAAACTGAGAGCTTTCCCCCTAAGGTCAGGAACGCAGCAGGGATGTCCACTATCACCACTGCTATTCAACATAGTATTGGAAATCCTAGCCACAGCAATCAGACAACAAAAAGAAATCAAAGGCATCCAAATCGGCAAAGAAGAAGTCAAACTCTCACTCTTTGCAGATGATATGATACTTTATGTGGAAAACCCCAAAGACTCCACCCCAAAACTGCTAGAACTCATACAGGAATTCAGTAAAGTGGCAGGATATAAAATCCATGCACAGAAATCAGTGGCATTCCTATACACCAACAACAAGACAGAAGAAAGAGAAATTAAGGAGTTGATCCCTTTTACAATTGCACCCAAAACCGTAAGATACCTACAAATAAATCTAACCAAAGAGGCAAAGAATCTGTACTCAGAAAGCTATAAAATACTCATGAAAGAAATTGAGGAAGACACAAAGAAATGGAAAAACGTTCCATGCTCATGGATTGGAAGAACAAGTATTGTGAAGATGTCAATGCTACCTAGAGCAATCTACACATTCAATGCAATCCCCATCAGAATACCATCCACTTTTTTCAAAGAAATGGAACAAATCATCCTAAAATTTGTAGGGAACCAGAAAAGACCCCAAATAGCCAGAGGAATGTTGAAAAAGAAAAGCAAAGCTGGTGGCATCACAATTCCGGACTTCCAGCTCTATTACAAAGCTGTCATCATCAAGACAGTATGGTACTGGCACAAAAACAGACACATAGATCAATGGAACAGAATAGAGAGCCCAGAAATGGACCCTCAACTCTATGGTCAACTCATCTTTGACAAAGCAGAAAAGAATGTCCAATGGAACAAAGACAGTCTCTTCAACAAATGGTGTTGGGAAAATTGGATAGCCACATGCAGAAGAATGAAACTGGACCATTTCCTTACACCACACACAAAAATAGACTCCAAATGGTTGAAAGACCTCAATGTGAGACAGGAGTCCATCAAAATCCTAAAGGAGAACACAGGCAGCAACCTCTTTGACCTCAGCCGAAGCAACTTCTTCCTAGAAACATCACCAAAGGCAAGGGAAGCAAGGGCAAGAATGAACTATTGGGACTTCATCAAGATAAAAAGCTTTTGCAAAGCAAAGGAGACAGTCAACAAAACCAAAAGACAACCGACAGAATGGGAGAAGATATTTGCAAATGACATATCAGATAAAGGGCTAGTATCCAAAATCTATAAAGAACTCATCAAACTCAACACCCAAAGAACAAAGAATCCAATCAAGAAATGGGCAGAAGACATGAACAGACATTTTTCCAAAGAAGACATCTAAATGGCCAACAGACACATGAAAAAGTGCTCAACATCGCTCGGCATCAGGGAAATCCAAATCAAAACCTCAATGAGATACCATCTCACACCAGTCAGAATGGCTAAAATTAACAAGTCAGGAAATGACAGATGTTGGCAGGGATGCGGAGAAAGGGGAACCCTCCTACACTGTTGGTGGGAATGCAAGCTGGTGCAGCCACTCTGGAAAACCGTATGGAGGTTCCTCAAAAAGTTGCAAATAGAGCTACCATATGATCCAGCAATTGCACTACTGGGTATTTACCTCAAAGATACAAAAGTAGGGATCCGAAAGGGTACGTGCACCCCGATGTTTATAGCAGCAATGTCCACAATAGCCAAACTGTGGAAAGAGCCAAATGTCCATCGACAGATGAATGGATAAAGAAAAAGTGGTATATATATACAATGGAATATTATGCAGCCATCAAAAGGAATGAGATCTTGCCATTTGCAACGACGTGGATGGAACTTGAGCGAAATAAGTCAATCAGAGAAAGACATGTATCATATGATCTCACTGATATGAGGAATTGTTAATCGCAGGAAACAAACTGAGGGTTGCTGGAGTGGGGGGTGGGGTGGGAGGGATGGGGTGGCTTGGTGATAGACATTGGGGAGGGTATGTGCTCTGGTAAGTGCTGTGAATTGTGCAAGACTGTTGAATCTCAGATCTGTACCTCTGAAACAAATAATGCAATATATGTTAAGAAAAAAAAGAAGAAGAAGAAGAAAAGAAGAAGGTAGCAGGAGGGGAAGAATGAAGTGGGGGAAATCGGAGGGGTAGACGAACCATGAGAGATGATGGACTCTGAAAAACAAACTGAGGGTTCTAGAGGGGAGGGGCGTGGGAGGATGGGTTAGCCTGGTGGTAGGTATTGAGGAGAGCACATTCTGCATGGAGCACTGGGTGGTATGCACAAACAATGAATCATGGAACACTACATCTAAAACTAATGATGTAATGTATGGGGATTAACATAAGAATAAAAAAAAAAAAGGAAACACACCTTGCATCAAGTAGCTTATCTTTCCAGCCAGAAGATAAGCTAGAGACAGGCCAGAGACTGTTTTCTTTCTCTTTCTTTTTTTAAAATTTAAATTCAATTAATTAACATACAACATATTATTGGTTTCAGAGGTAGAGGTCAGTGATTCATCACTTTTATGCAATACCCATCGCGCTCCTTAATGTCCATCACCCAGTTTCCGCTTCCCTCCGCCCCATCCCCTCTTGGAACGCTTAGTTTGTTTTCCTATGATTAAGAGTCTCTTATGGTTTTTCTCCTTCCCTGATTTCATCTTGTTTTATTTTTTCAATTCCCCTATGATCCTCACATATGAGTGAGATCGTATGATAATTGCCTTTCTCTGATTGACTTATTTCGCTAATACTCTCTAGTTCCATCCATTGTTGCAAATGGCAAGATTTCATTTTTTTTTTGATGGCTGAGTAGTATTCCATTGTATATATACCACATCTTCTTTATCCATTCATTTGTCGATGGACATATCGGCTCGTTCTACAGTTTGGCTACTGTAGACATTGCTGCTATAAACATTGGGGTGTGTGTACCCCTTCGGATCACTGTATTTGTATCTTTGGGGTAAATACCTAGTAGTGAAATTGCTGGGTCGTAGGGTAGCTCTATTTTCAACTTTTTGAGGAATCTCCGTACCATTTTCCAGAGTAACTGCATCAGCTTGCATTCCCACCAACAGTGTACGAGGGTCCCCCTTTCTGCACATCCTCACCAACATCTGTCATTTCTTGACTTGTTAATTTTAGCCATTCTGACTGGTGTGAGATGGTATCGCGTTGTGGTTTTGATTTGTATTTCCCTGATGGCAAGTGATGTGGAGCATTTTCTCATGTATCTGTTGGCCATTTGTATGCTTTCTCACTCTCAATCCTCTGTGTATGGTCCAGTGTCTGTCCCATGAGCGAATGAGTGAATGTGTATAGGCCTTGAATATTTATACAGGGCTTGGATGTAAGTTATTTAATTTAATCCTCACTACCAATATGTACTCTGGGTTTTCTTATTATCTCAATTACAGAGAAAGAAATTTATCATTATAAATTTGCCTGGTGTTCTCTGGCTAGGGCGAGAAAAGATGAGACATGAATCACTGTCTTTTCACCCCAAGTCTAAGCAATTTCTAAGTCTTCATAATGTCAAATCTCTGTCCTTAGAATTTACTTCTGCTGCTATGTTGATCTTATTCTAGAACATCCTTTATCCCTTCAGTGCAAGCAAACCTTCTCTGAAGGGCCTGCTGGTAAATATTTAAGGCTTTATGGGCCATGCAGTCTCTGTCACACAGCTCCTCAGGTCTACCACTGTAGCACAAAATCAGTCACAGACTATATATATCAACAAATGAGCATGTGTGTGTTCCAGTAAAACTTGATTTATCAGACAGGTGGTTGGCTGGATTGGGCACATGGGCTGTAATTTGCAGTCCCCTAGTATAAAAGAACAGAGGACCATTCTCAGAGGCTATCAGAGGATCTAAGTTCTAGCTCAGCCTATATTATTAGAAATGGAGATAATAAGACAATAAAAATAACAACAGCTAACATTTATTAAGCAATTTATGAAATATATGTGCTTCATCCAATTTATCCCATTTCATAAACCTGTATATAGAAAAGTGCCATTCACTCGAGGTCACTGAGCTGTTAGTTGTGGAGCTGGGTTTACACTAGGTCTGCCTACTTCAGCCTCTCCTCAAGGCTTTGGAACTATGATAGGAAGCTCCTGCTCCCTCCAAGATCAAACAATGACACTGCAGGGTCTGAAAGAAGGAAGTCCATCATCTTTGGTGACGTGAAATCCAGAAAGAAATGACATTTTGTGTTCACACAGGCTGAAGCATGGGAAGGCTCACTGCCTACCCAGAGCCCATTGTGCATGGTGTGTCCACTGGTGACTTTGGACTCTGGAGAGAGCAGACCCTGGGGAATGTCTGCTCCTTCCCTTGGCATTTGCTAAATGTTCTCTCTGGGCCCTGATTGCTTTCTAATACATCAATGTGAATGTTTTCCTTTCTTTGAATATCTAATAAAGAACTCATTCAAATAGAAATATGTAAAGATTATATAAAACAGAGTAAGACAGTGTCACCATGCCAAATTCAAAGATGTGCAAACCTGCACCCTGAGCCACAGTACCTTCTTACACTGTCTCATCTTCAGGGAATGCGTGTCTGATGCCAGGGATAGGCAGCCTCAACTCAGTGGGCATGGCTATCAAGAGGAGTTTCCTGGCCTGGGCGTATGTATGTTACCCTCATGGAGCTTTGGAAGGATGCTGTCATAAGGCTCCAGTACTGGAATCCTGGCCACCAGAAGGTGGCCGGGTGGCAAAGTGAGAATTTAGGACAGGCATGACTGATTTTTTTCAATGAAATAATGGTCTGTATTGAGAGTTTCCTTTAACACAGGCAAAGTAAGTGGTACATTTCCAGCATTACAAGATGCACACACTCTCCTGATTTTCTTCCATTGGCAATCCATTCCTTACTGTTTGCTTCACAGACTTCATAGGAAAGGTAACAAAGTGAGACCTCAGAATTACTAGGTCACTTTCCTGACTGTTGTGAGAAACTAGAGCAGCTTAAAGTATATGGTATCAGAAGAAGGCAGAGAAAGTAGAAGAAGGATGAAGGAAAAATATATGAGCAAAAAGTACCTTTGACTAGTTTATAAAAAGAAATGGGAAGATGGTGTTCAATGGGTATAGAGTTTTAGCTTTGCAAAATGAAGAATTTCTAGAGATCTGTTGTACAGCAATGTGAATATACGTAACACTACTGAACAGTACACTTAAAAATAGTTGCGACGGTAAGTTTTATGGGATATTTTTAAACCACAACAAAAAATTTTAAAAAGAAGAAGAAAAAGTGGTTCAGAACCTGCTCTGTGACTAGCTGTGTGAATCTGAGAATGCCTAGGAGCCTTGTGTTCCTCATAGGTAAAATCAGGGTTAGGATTCCTACCTCATTAGGTTGATGAGGTTAAATGAGATAATGTACTTGAAGTGCCAAGCACAGTACTTCACACCAGTAGCATCTTGGTAAAATCTAACATTCTTTCCCCACTTTTCTCACTATCCTCCAGGTCCCCCTTTGCTCAGTGCTTTCGTAGCAGATTTTATCTTCTTATGGAATATTTTTCCGGGGAGGTCAAAAATATTGCCCACTTAATTTAGCTTGCTTCTCTTGCCCCTCATTAGTCAGCCCATATGCATATGTGTTGTGGTCTACCCTGTGCAGTGAGTAACAAGCTAACAGATATCTTTACTTAGCATTAGTGCTTGAAACGATGCATTGCTAAGTGTGAACAACTCAGGGAATGTGGGATGAAGTGAGGTAGACAAGCATTTCCTGAGTTTCCCAAGGAAAAATATGAGCTGTTGAGCAGTAACCAGAAGTACTAAATCTCTAGGCGTGACAAGATTAAGGGAAGTTAAATATAGACTGTGAGTCAGGAAATTTGATCCTAATGGACTGCCAGATGTCCCTTCAAGGTCAGCAGAGGAAACTGGGGCCCAGTTGGTGAGAACTATCCATAGTGTTTGCTAAGAATTTATATTTCACTGATGCTTACTAGAGGCAAGGTAATTCACCTTAGTTTTCTTCAACATTAGTTTGACATTGTCTGTTCTGTTGTAGAGACATGTGTGACGCAGTTTTACAAAACCCATTTTTTTTCCCCAGTGGCCCTTGGCTTTTTGCATAACTTTGTACCTAGCACCTACCCTGGGCATAGCCTAGCCCTGGGATCTGAGGGAATAGTGAGAGAATGCCAACAGAGTCCCCTGATGGCCTCTGGGGGAGGAGGCAAGAACAGAAATTTATGAGCATGCACAAACACATTCATACACAGTCACATACTCACATGTGTGGGTTAAGCACCATGCAGAGCATGTACATTAATAATTGCCAAATCCAAAGCCTCAGACAATCAATGCTTCAGATATTTACAGAAATGAGAGTGTAAGGTGGATCAGTGTTTCTCAAACTTTAAGGTGCACTTGAATCCCTTGTTAGAATCCCTTGTTAGAATGCAGATTCTGGGTCACTAATTCTGGGGGAACTCAGGATTCTGGTCCACTTTGTTTATTCACTCATCTGTTCACTACTGAATCTGTCATACACTATGCATTATTGCTATAAACCGGGGATAAAACAATGACTAAAATACAGCCTTCCCTTCAAGAAGGGGTCAAGTAAAGCAAAGATTACAACTTCGTAATTGATAGAGATAGTTCTACAGTTCTTTCTGAATTTGTTTTGTGAAGGATGGATAATAGTTTTCTTGATAAATGAGTTGTTGCGGGGAGCGAGGAGATGGGGCAGGAGGAACAGCATGTGTGCGGACCTTCAGGTGTTCAACAGCACCACGAAGGTTAAGTCTTGTGATATGGCCAAACAAAAGCTGTGAGTGGAAGAGCAGAGGGAGAAAAAGCTGGACGGTGGTCAGGGGCCAGGTCATAGAGGGCCTGTGTGTCAAGCCAAGACACTGATGCCACATTGTGGAAGCTAAGGTGAGCTGTGGCAGGGAATCCAGAGACAGCTCATAAGCTCCCCTATTCAGATGGTGTGTCCTTGACCTTGTTCGTAGACGACCATGTCAACTGCTTTCTAGGACTTAAGCAGTTGATTATATTTCACCTGATTTGTGGCCACCCCCAAGCCCCACCCCAAATATCTGAAACTTTGGTGCTCTGGTTTCTGCTGCTCCATTGGTTTTCTTCAGCAGAGGTTAGTAATGCACAAAGCAACAAAACTGATTTGCCCAAAGCAGGGCTTCTCAGAGGTTACTCTGAGAACTTCCAACTTTTGAGTCTCGTGGTTTATTTAAAAAATAAACACAAATCGAAATAAGGTGATGAAGTTTGCAGTATATTTTAAATATTTCCTTGAATAAATTAAAACTTTTAGCATAATAAATATACCACATGTATATGCTGTTTTAAAGATAATTATAGTTTCATAAACATCAAAATACATCAGAAACAGAATGGGGCATAAGATTAATGCCTGCTTTCAATTCTGTATCTCCTTTATTATACATATAACCTAATTTATAGACCAAAAAAATGAAAATATGAGGACTTTTGTAAATGTAAGGCTAGGTCAAGCTGCCATCCCACCCCCTACTCTCATTACCATCTATTCTAACAGGCTCTGATCCAAGAGCTTCAAAAATGCTATGTTCTTGTTTAATTATTGGAGAAACAAAGCATGAGGCCTCACAGAGAAAGCACTGCATTGACTGAGGGTATGCAAGGTGACCAACGACCAAACATCAGTGACCTTCATTCAAAAGCCACCTTGAGGGCTGACCAAAGAACCCATTGTGCTGCCCCAACCTCATCCCAAAGTGGATACATTCAGCAAAATGACAAAAACCACTGAAGAGGAAATGGGCATGTCAGCATGTGAAAGACAGACTAGCTGGTCCTCTATTATCACCCTTCATTTTTTTGGCTTAGTGCAAAATTTCCTGATTTGAAGAGACAGGTTTATTTTGGAGACAGTGAAACACAAATGAATGCACAAACAAAAGACTTATCTGGCAGCATAAGAAGCAGTTTTCAGTTTAAAAGAACAATGGTACAAACCAAATTTAGCTCCCACTCCTTGAACCAGCTGAAAAAGCAGCCATTGCAGGTGCCGGGCAAGCTGCATGCGGCACACCGAGCCATCTCGGGTGCATTTACCTGGCCTGTACATTCAGATTACAGATCTTTGTAGGAGGGGTTCCTGTGCTTTAAGGATTTTTTTTTTAGAAGACTAAAACACGATCTGTGTCTACATAGAGTCCTATCAGAGCTGAAAGAGCTGTATCGTGAGTTATGAGGGGCAGAGGGGAATCCCCACAAGGAAAAAAAATTAAACCACTGTCTACTCAGTTTGATAAATTAAATTTGTCCAGCCTGGGCAAAGATCTGACTGGCCAGAGTTAATTCTGGAGTGAAATTTTATGGTTATGTCTTTTAAAAGCCATATAAATCGGCAAACATAAAGCTGACAGGACCTTGCAGTCTTCGGCAAGAACACACTGTCCCTCTCATTTGTTTCAGAGAATGCTGCCCCTGTTCAAAACCCTGCAGTGAGCTGTGCCAGAGCGTTTTGGCCATGACCGCTTGATGCAGTCTAGTGGGAAGGTGGGGGTGGGGCAGAGAGGATTCCAGTGAAAAAGGATTCTGCTTTATAGAGACAAAGCAACCACAGAGCCACGGACACTGGACCTGGAGGATGCATCATCTGTTGTCTTTTCCAATGTAGCAAGAGGATTTCTCTCATGGCAGAGAACTTAAACTTCTTTCCCCGAGAATTATGTACTCTTGCTTTTGGACTTACGTTTTCAAGGGCCCGACATAGCTGTAGTGATCAAAGTATTTTAAACTGGTCACTTTGATTAATCTGTGATTAAAGGCCCTGCAGGATGAAGGGATGGGTATTTGGTCCAGCAGAGAGTGGTAAGCCTGGAAACCATGGTTGAAATGGAAACAGAGGTTTCTTAGGCTATGAAGATGTTAGAGCAGAAGGGGCTTTAGAGGTAATCTGGCTGGATACTTCATTAAAGCAGGCGAGGCAATGGAGGGAGACCCTGAGTGATTGCTTGGGGCCATAAAATACTATGTGGTTGGGGTGGAATATTTACAGTAAATAGAGCTTCTGACTCATATGAGTGTGGCAGATTTATAGCAAAATTGGGTCCAATTCTTTCCTTCTCTCTATCTCCTCTGTAACCAGAGAAATGCCCAGTGAAGCCTAACCAAGATCAGCAGAGTGGCCAGCTAACTGAGAATTTGTGAGCAATAAGAATGGATGTTGTTCTAAGCCTCTTGGTTTTGGGGGTGATTTGTTTGGGGCACCCTTGTTTCAATATATAACTGGCCAGTGGTGTTATAATGAGAAGTTGGTCGCTGAGAGGGGAAAGAAGGAGCAGGATAATCCTCCAATGCATTCAATCCTGCAGTTTCTACCATCTGGGAATAGTGGTCAATTTAGCGCATGAGGCTATGTCCTGGAAATGGAATCCTGGAGAGATCTCCTCAGAGCCCTTGTGGCAGTATGCTCCCTAAATGCCAAGTGATCCCCAAGTGGTTGTGTCCTCACACCCTGGAGCCAAAGAGATGCTGGCGATCTTCCAGTTGTGATTTTGCAGATAAGGAAACAGAGGCTGCGAGTGGTAGGGCAGAATCAGTCACATCATTTGTGGGACCCAGTGACAGCAGAGCATTAAACCACGTGCAGGCTCGTCTAAGTGTGAATTCTTTCTGCGACTGTGTAGGCTGCGTGTCCGGATGCCAGCCTGGGTTTCAGCAGCTAAGGACGCCCTTTCAGAAGTTCATCTGGTTAACTTTTACCAAAAGTTGTAATTGAGTGTATTTGTTAACAGCTGTTCAAGATGTAGGACACAAACCTAAGAACTTTTTAGTTCCTACTGCAGTGATTCTGTTTCCTCATTTTTTAATCGACTGAGAGAAACGAAATCTGACCCGGAAGGAGAATGGCAGGCTTGGGGTCTGACTGAGAGGGAAGAATTTGTAGTTCTTCACAGGATATGTTGAAGCCAGGGAATTTGAATTCAAGTGAACTCTGAAATTAAAATTCTTATATCAAGCATTTTACTGTGTCCAATTATATCTTTATGATATTTTCTTTGTGGAAGTTGATAGCTGTTCATTATGATAAATTGCTTGAATTGTCTGTCTCTTTATTTAGCTATTTATTGCCTTCTTCTTTCTCATTTGAATAGAAAATTTTCAGGTGCTAAATAACAAGGATATAACTTTTTTTTTTGTATTTCTCCCAACTTTTGCTTTACTTGGGTCATTAATACTTTCCCAATAGCTCTGAACTCTTTCCTTTTCTTCAGAGGTCTGTAAAAGTGACAGCTTAGAATGTGCATTACCCCATCCTTAACCTACTCTGTCACTGTCTTGAACACTCTTCTTTTTGACTTATACAGGTAAATATTATTGGAATCTTGTGTCTGTAGGAAAGCAGTCTCCGTTACTTTATTTTATAATTAATTAGACCAGAAAATGGAACTCCATTATTTTATCTTATAATTAAATAAAACATAAAATGAAACTCTGGGCCTGTTAAGGTTTTCTGTTTTTCCTCACAAGCCTATCATGAGAAATTCAAAAGGGCCCCTTAGGTAAAAGAGGTGGGTTTGTGGATTTAAAAAAATTTCTTTTAGAAAAGACAAGGTTTCTGTGACCTCCCCCGCTTTTTTTTAAGACAATAAAAGTGAGAAGGCAAGATCTTAGATGATAAAGTTAAAGGCATCACTAAAGGCAAAAGCCAGGGATGAGAAACAAGCTGTGAGAACAACGTAGAAGCTAGTGGTAATGTCATGAAGAACAAAGCTCGGTTTTGCATCAAAGGTCAAGCTAACTGAACACTAATGCTTGATTTTAGGCAGAATTCTTGCTGTGTTGAGGCTGGTTGCTTTCTGCATTAACATGAGTTCTTGCATTAAGAATTACTTGCTAGCTCCCTAAAGACGCTTGTCAGCCCTATTACCTGCAGTATTTCTTTCTCAAGGCTCCCCACCCACCTGGTTTTATCTATGCAGATGGAAATGAAGGCCAGGTTCTCAGGGCATTTGTCCCTTCCCCACTTCTTTTCCTTCAAAAATTACCATTCTTAAAAAAAAAATACCATTTTGGGCTTACTTTTGGCTAGTGACCTCTAATTGGCCTAATAGGAGGTTAATTTAGTTTGGAATGGTGAGCCTTGGTTTTACTTTGGCTTGTTCAGGTTCTTATTTAATCAGAGTAAATTTTCATAGTTGCTAATCGAAATGCCAACTTTCTCCATCAGGTTGGCAAAGGAGTTCTATTACCAAAGAGGTTTTCAAACCAGTTTCCAAAGGAAGACCCGTAGCG
Source organism: Neomonachus schauinslandi (assembly GCF_002201575.2). Taxonomy (NCBI): domain Eukaryota; kingdom Metazoa; phylum Chordata; class Mammalia; order Carnivora; family Phocidae; genus Neomonachus; species Neomonachus schauinslandi. The sequence goes on from NC_058408.1 coordinate 88,705,146, forward strand.
GTCAGGATTATTGAAAGAACTATTGGTCATAATAATGACCTGGCTCTGGTTATTATCTTCAGGACATGGTTTCTCTTTTGTTCTCTGCTGTTTCTACCCAATCTATTTCTGATCTCTCTCCCACTTTTCTCCCCTATATTTCACCCCAAGTGCCAAAACTCTGACCCTTCTTTATGTTTGCCAGGGTCACATTGGCATGGAAATCTTTCTGCAGGCTTCCCTCGAGGACAAAACCCAAATTGAACCTTTCTGTCCTTAAGCTAAAAGCTGTATAAGCCTCAAGCTACTTGGCTTCTGTTTGGCTTTTATTTTGATTCTTTTTTTAAAATGTATTATTATTATTTTTTAAATTATTAGCATATAATATATTATTTGTTTCAGGGGAACAAGTCTGTGATTCATCAGTCTTATACAATTCACAGTGTTCATCATAACACATACCATCCCCAGTGTCCATCACCCAGCCACCCTATCCCTCCCACCCCCTCCACTCCAGCAACCCTCAGTTTGTTTCCTGAGATTGAGAATGGTTTGTCTTCCTCTCTGGTTTCATCTTGTTTCTCAAATTCCACATATCAGTTAGATCATATGATAATTGTCTTTCTCTGATTGACTTATTTCACTTAGCATAATACCCTCTAGTTCCATTCACGTCCTTGCAAATGGCAAGATTTCATTTTTTGATGGCTGTGTAATGTTCCATTGTGTGTGTGTATATGTATATATATACATATACACACACATACCACATCTTCTTTATCCATTCATCTGTCGATGGACATCTGGGCTCTTTCCATAGTTTGGCTATTGTGGACATTACTGCTATAAACATTGGGGTGCACGTACCCCTTCGGATTGCTACATCTGTATCTTTGGGTTAAAAACCCAGTAGTGCAATTGCTGGGTCGTAGGGTAGCTCTATTTTCAACCCTTTAAGGAACTTCCATACTGTTTTCCAGAGTGGCTGCATCAGCTTACATTCCCACCAACAGCGTAGGAGGGTTCCCCTTTCTCTGCATCCTCGCCAACATCTGTTGTTTCCTAAGCTGTTAATTTTAGCTGTTCAGCTTTTATTTTATCTTCCTTTTTACTCACTCTTTTCCATGTCCCTCTCCCAAACACCAAGTACCCGAGATTTCTTTCTCTGTCTTTCTCCTGCTTTCTTTCATTTGACCCTGAAAAACAAAATGCTGATAAGCCCCTTTCTTTTGCCTCATTAAAAAAACTGCCATAAAATTTATAACTGGCTTAGGCTGGCCATCACTGATCTTGATTTAGCTACTGCCAAGAAGTATTTTATGATTATCCCCTGACTTGTTTACAACAAACACAGAAAGTCCTTGGTGTTAGGAGCCTATATAGATCCTCTGATTTGTTTGGAAAATAGAGTGGGCACTTGAAGTTCCCTGTGTAGAGTAGGTTTGGGTTGTTTGACTTGCACATTTTATATGGGAAGATAAAATTCCCACCACTTAATATGTAATAACAGCAAATCATTTTGCTGCCATGAAGAAAATGTATACAGCCTTGAGACAACAGAGGAAACTTTCCAATACTTCCTTATGCATTAGTTTCAGGAGGCCATTAGTGAGGCTGGTAACTGAAAACACACATGCTGGTGATGTTGAAGTTGGCAATTGGTGGAAACTGTTTGAATATCTGAATGTGATGAAGTTAATTGATTATGTAAGAGGGATTTAGAGGCTGATGTAATAACCACCATAATAGCAGTCTTGAGTTCAGCTATTTGAAGGATGAGTCAGGGCAGGAATGCCTTAAATGCTTAAAATATTTGAATTGTGTTGATTGTTTAGTTGCATATTTGAAATATATGAAAGTGATCTCTTCTTCCTGTAAGCTCTGGTATCATATTGGTCACTATGTGAATTTAAGGTGTTCAATAGCTCTCTAACAGGCGATGTTCTGTCCTTGGCAAAAGAGTGTAATTACTGGAACAGATCCATAAAGAAGAGCTCTGATGTGTGTTTTCAGAGAAAAATATCAACTGAATATTTTGGAAGTTAACCCCAAACTGTGGTGCCATAGTTGAACTTGAGCACTTCACCCTCATGGAAGGAATCTGATGTCTGAGAAACAGTTGTATCATTTTGCCTTCTCTAGTCACTTTCCCCAACCTGGCTAAGGCTGGGTTTGGGAACTGGGGTAGTGGCAGTAAAGATTTTGTGTCTACAGCTGCACTATTGACTATTGTATGTTCCTTTGCTGAGGCCAGTGCTATTTTATGGGGGGTTGCTAGTAGACAAGAGCTTGATGGAAGAATATAAGGCTTACTTCTCTAGGTTTTAGGTGTGGCTAACCCAGGACATACAGAAGCCAGGAGGAGGAGCCGTCATGTCAATGCAAACTTGTCACAGCACTGTTAAAGAAGTGCCACTTGATAATTCAGGAAATGTGGCTACAAGAACTAAATATAACTGGGCCCCACATTGTCCAATCTCCACATGATGCTCCATTAAAAAGCACAGTCCAGAAACCAAAGTAATTACAACTGAAAGCTAATCTACTTTCATCTCTTAAAGATCATGAAAGTAGATTCAGTTTATAATCCATAATAAAACACCTTTTCAAAGTTTCCTTGCCTCTGTCTCAGTTTCTCAGACACCAAAGCTGCTCCAGAGACCCCAAAAGGCTTTCTCATATAACACATGATCTTCATCCCCTACCACACTCCTTCAGCTCTTCATTGTGCAGATCTACTCAACTTCTCTGACTATTTTTATTTCTGTCTTTTGTTTTATTTATGTGGTTCTGCTTTTTCTTACAAAAAAGGGTTAGGCACTAGTTTGGCAAAGTTCTCTTAGAGCATAAGGTAAGGGGAAGGGAAAAATCTGAGCAGATAAAGACCAAGTTCTCTTATTAGCTGGGATGGGAGTGGGAGTCCCAAGTTATTGCTAAGATTATAGGTAAGATATCTTGTCTCTATCACAATCTATAGTAAGAGCCAACATTTATTAGTAGTTAGTATGTTTCACTCATTTTGTACATTAATTATGCCATAATAACTAATATTATTTTACAAATTTGTGATGCTACCATAAAAATAAGGAAACTGTAGTTTGGACAAGTTGAGTGACTTGCTCTGGGTTATGCGACTGGTTAATGGCAGAACTAGGATTTCTTGGCTTGGCTTGTTTCCTTCCAAAGCCCTTGGAGTTAACCATCAGAACTTTAGGCATCAGTGACACCCAATGGCTGAGGTTATATGAGAATAAAGCAATAATTTAAATACAATAACACCTGTTTTATATAAGAAATGCAATTGAAGTCCATTTTTAAATTGTTTTTCTTGGGGTGCCTGGTGGCTCAGTCGGTTAAGCGACTGCCTTCAGCTCAGGTCATGATCCCAGGGTCCTGGGATTGAGCCCCTCATCGGGCTCCCTGCTCAGTGCGAAACCTGTTTCTCCCTCTGCTTGCCTCTTCCCCTGCTTGTGCTCTCTCTCTCTCTGACAAATAAATAAAATATTTAAAAATAATAAATAAATTGTTTTTCTTTTTTTATACAATCTTTTAGCTGAATGCATCATTTTGGACCCATATCTGTATTAACATACTGGTTACCAAATGTTGGACATTTGTCTGCAAATTAGTACTGGAACTTCCCAACCATAAATGCTTGTAATTTTGGGAGAAAATTCAAAATTAAATTTCCCTTATTTTTTTTCCCCTATTTACAGTTTTCCTCCCAAGGTTCAGAGGAACTTCTTCTTTTTTTTTTTTTTTTTATTTGCGAGAGAGAGAATGAGAGAGAGCACGAGAGGGAGGAGGATCAGAGGGAGAAGGATCAGAGGGAGAAGCAGACTCCCTGCTGAGCAGGGAGCCTGATGTGGGACTCGATCCTGGGACTCCAGGATCATGACCTGAGCCAAAGGCAGTGGCTTAACCAACTGAGCCACCCAGGCGCCCCATTCAGAGGAACTTCTGTGGTCCAGGGTTACAGTCTTGAGTCGGTTCCCTCTGAATAGTTCAGTCATCAGCACTGTGCCTCATCTGTGAGGTTGGCGAAGGGATTTAGGAGGGAGATTAGGAGCTCATCAGAGCATGGCGGTGATGAGTGGTACACAGAGCGTGTGTAGTGAAATCCAAATGCAGTTGTCAGCTACACTGTCGACCATGCAACCTCAAAAATTATCTTCACATTAAGTCTCTACTTTTTAAACAATTTTCTCTTTTGGTAGAAATGTCCTGATTGAAAGTGAAGTGCTATGCCTCTGATGAGATTCGTCATTCTTTGAAAGATAGGTTTAAACCAACACTTCCCATTTTTCTCTTCTGGTAGATGCCTACAACCTGGAGTATATGTCTTGAGTCAGTCACTTTCATTTTCAGTGTCTGGAATCTGTGTTCACTCACCATCTTGGCAGTGAGTCTCGTGTCAACTCCCTTGGCTGCTGGTTAGTTCTCTTTCTCTTGAAACTAGAGTTTGAGCTAGTTATTTAAAGGAAACAGAAACAGAAGAATGGGGAAGGCTGAATGCAAGATTCTGAGGTGTTGGCCTTTTGAGTTAAAACAAGCACCAGAACTACAAAAAGAATCATTCAAAGTCATCTGTCCCCAATGTTTTGACCCTATTACAGAAAGGGTTTATGAAATTATTTCAAGAGATCTATGTATCCCTATGTAGATTGAATAAGTAATACCCTTACACATACACATACTATTTATTTTTCACGTGTAAATAGGTGCTATTGTAATGAATATGATACAACTTGTTTTAATAATATTAATTTTATTAAATTTATTTGATATTATGTATTTTCTTAGTCAATATATCAATATAGGCAAGAGATTCAACTACTATGTGACATTTATACACTCTTGTGTGTGAAAGGATTTCTCATTTTTAAAACAGTTGGGAATCAGTAATCTAAATAATGGTGGTTCCCATCTGGTCAGCAAAATGGGAAGAAATGTGAAAGAGGTCAGAAATATGAAGGCACTTTTACAAGAAAAAAAAGCAGGAGGTCCCTACCCAAAGCTATCAATTCCTGTCAGGAAACTCTCTGATGCATCCTTGCTTTACCTTGGAGCTGCTTGATTTCGTGTGGGTGTTAAAGTACCCCATGTCAGCAAACTCTCAGGAAGAACTTGTCATTTCTACTGGTATTCCAAGCTTCAAAATGGCACAGCACTCAGGTATATCATAATGTATCATAATGTCTTTGACATTTTCCTGAGGAAAAATAATAGATTATGAGTCAATGTGCAGATGAGAGAATAAAGGGCTGTCTCTGATCATGAAATGTCTGCTTCTAGTTGATAATCAGAAAGATCATCCAAAGGGCATAGCAGTTAAGTTGTTTTGTTAGTTTTTACCTGCCCCAATTTCATCTCTTCTGCTTGTGGCAGCAGAATCTCTGTTTTTCTTTAGAGAATTGACCATACCCATTGCTGCATATAGGCCAGGCCGGGTCCCAAATTTTGCTGGAATTATTGAAAAAGAGGTGAACTCTTCCAGATGAGGTTTTGAAGTCAGTTTTATGAAGAAGTTTTAGAAGTCGTCTGCTTATAGTCATGTTTTCTTTCACAGGGGAGAGCCAGCCTACAAATACAGCAACATGGGAAAGCTGGCCAGCAAATCGAGAGAGAGTGTAAAACGTATCATTTGAACATCTGCTCTAAGTGTTCCTGATTTTGACTTTTGGGCTACGTGAGTCAATCAAGTTTCCTTTGTTGCTTACATGTTGGAGTTAGGGTATGTCACTGGCACTACAAAGATACCTGATTAACACAAGGCTTTCTTTTATCCTCAGATGGAATTTATCATCCTCTTTGCATTTTTTCTTTCCACATCCCAGCTCCAAGGGAACTCCACTCTGCCACATTGGGACAGCCTCAGTCTTGCTCCATTATGGACCCCTCAGTGTGGAGCAGAAGAACTTTTTCTCCAGCCCACCAGCTGACCTCTAGGGACAAAGCATTCTCAGCCACACTGGGCAGGTCATAAAAAAGGTGGTGAGAAGCAGAGATTCTGTAGTTCTCCTGGGAAACTCACTCTGAGATGGCAAGGAAAAGTCACATCAAGCTAGAATGTTCTGAAATGTAAACTGTAACTTTCTTTCCAACTGGCAATAAACAGTGAGTGATGCATTGCAGCTTAAAAGGGTTGCCAGTTTTTGATACAACAGCGGAGTGGCTCAGCTGGGGATTCTGCTAAGAGGGGAGCCTATAGTAAGCATTGTTTTGTGGAGATAGAGTATTTTGATGCTGACCCTTTGATTTTGCTTCTATTCCTTTTGTCATTCTTGTTTCCCCTGCTATGTTCTTTTCCATTATCACTCTTTTCTTTGTCTGAAATTGGACCCACAAAAATGAGCCTGTAATAAGGGGACATGAGAAGCCCTAAATTGCTGTCATTTTGATTTTCTATTGTATTAATATTCCAGAATATGAAACATACAGGAGGTATTTTAGCTCACTGGCCCTTCAACTTAGTCATGCTACTATCTAAGCCATTGCATGGAAAATTTGAATATGCATCATAGCATCTAAAACTGACACTTCTAAATCTGTTTGTGGTACATTGTGTAGGAAATTACTTCAGTCTCACTAGTACTTAAGAAACCTTCCTCATACATCATTCCAACATCTTAGAAAAAGAGGCAAGTGGGAGATTTGTATATAAGGGAAAAGGGGGGAACAGCAACATTGCAACCCATTGATGGAAATTAAACTGGCTTCCTTTATTAATTGGACATGGCTCATCCTTGATTTTTGCGTCTCCTGTGTTGCTTAATGCATAGCCAAATAAGATAATTGTTCTTCATTGATCTTTGCATAAGTTTTTAAAATGTCTGAAATTAAAGATTTTTATAGCAAAATTAAATGCTTCCTCTTCCAAGTATATGCAGAAGCTTCCAGTAAGTTTTTAAAAGTAGCACTTTGAGTGTATGGAGCCCTTACTATGTGCCAAGCATTTTACATGTGTTACCTTATTTGGTCTTTAGAATAATCCTATGAGACAGGAACCTCATTCTATAAGTGAAAAAATAGAGAGACCAAGCAACCTGTTCAGAGCCCAGTATAAGACCTGTCTCAATCTGGAGACCATGCTCCTAATAGCTACAGAGGATGGGCAGAGGGAAGAATGAGATTCCATGTTCTCTCAGTATCTCATGGATTCTGAAGGACCCCTGGAGTCAAGGATGAGTAGGGGACAAAACAAGGCTTCCTATATCGCTGGTTTGAGGCCACTTAGGAGCAAGGTACCAGGAATAAACAAAGACTAGGTCTCAGGAGCTGGGGTGGGCATGCATTAAGGTATCTTTGAATTCAGTGAGCACTTTTGCAGCAGTTTGCAGACTTGGCAGTGTCTTACCTTGCTGGTGGCCTGACAATAGCTGGCACCTAAGACACACTGCCCCCCTTCTCCAACATTGCCTCTTCCATGGCTCTCTCACACTCTACACTCCAACTATGATGGGTTTTCAGTAACTTCAACTCATTTTTCTTTCTCTCACTTCTGGGTCTTTATATGTTCTCTCCTTCTACCTAGCATCTTATCCATCCTGGTCTCTCCTTCCCCAGGATATCTCTTGCTCAAACTTCAGGTCTAAGTTTGAATGTATTTTTCACTATGAAACTTTCTCTGCTACTCTTGAGATAATTCAAATTTTTGGGGGGGTTCATTTGACTGTAGTGTCTTTTTACTTTTATCCTATATTCTAGGTTATAAGATACTACAGAATCCCTTACATATATTGATGGAGAACTTACTGCTTTAATTATAATTGTGTATTTGATATCTGCTTTTCCCACTGGGTTGTAGCTCTTTGAATACAGGAATCCCCTGTCCCTAGCATAATACCTGGAACATAGTAAGAACTTAATAAATATTTGTTAAACAAGTGAATAAATAAATTAATGCAATAACTCAAGTTAAAGTCACTGTCACTGAGTATTAGAATGGCTTAATAAGTAGTTATCAAACTCCATGTGACCAAGTGAAACTAAAAACTACAACAACAGCAACAATAACATTATCCTTTTCCTTACAGATAAAACAATATGACATATTACTTGGAAAGGGAAGAGAATGATCCAATCCTGAGAACCTATACTTATAGGGAGTATAATGCAGTGTATGTAATTTTTTTCATAACCTACAGTAAAAAATATAGCAAAGCCCAATACTCATGCGCATAAAACTAAAACAAATTTTTCACAGAATATTTACCTTTACTGTGGAGCAGTAAATACTGATATTTTGATTCTAATCTATTTTATGCTTTCTCATTTATTTCATTAAGAAATGCTGGTTATGCCCACTAAATAGATCTCATGTCTTTTTCATGTGTCTGAAGACCTCCCTATAGGGGCAAGGAGTGTGGGTTCTGGAGTCCAACTGCTTGCTGGTTCTGCCACTTATTCGTGGTGTGACATTGGTCCAATCTTCCAATGCTATAAAGCCTCATTGTCCCATCTACAAAGTGGGGATGGTACTACACTGCATGGTGTTTACAATAATTTGATAAAAAAGTGAGTAGAAAGCACTTACCACAGTGTCTGGCACAGAAAAATCCTCAATAAACATTAGCCACTGGCATGCACCAGACACTATGCTTCTCGGGCATCTCCCTTTATTCTCTGAAAAGGATGTATACCATAATGTCATAGTATTATCCCCATTTAACAAGAATGAAAGTAAAGTTTGGAGAGATTAAACGAATCAATGAGGCAAAATGGTCAATAAATGGTAGAGCTGGGGTATTCAAACAAGGTCTGTCTGACTCTGAGACCCATGACTTTTCTAGGAATTAGCAGGGAACACTCAAAGAAGGCGTTTTGGAAAAGATGAGATTTGGGTAGACTTTGAAAGACGAGTGACTGGTTTAGGCCAATGTACCCAAATGCTACTGCATGTGGTTGAAAGAATGTAGTGTTTGGGAACAGCCACACCTGAGGTTTATCCTTGATTACTTAACAGCTTAGTAATTGTGTGCAATTTTACTTAGCCTTTCTGAGCCTGTTTCCTCAATTTTATGCTACTGATAATATCAACCTTGCAGAGTTCTCGTGAATATTGAGCTATACATAACAACAGTTTTTATTGTCTGAAAAATAGGTTCTCAACAAATGGAAGCTATTTTTATTAGGTGGAATTTACTTATATGGTATGTGAGTTAGAGTTTAATCTTTTAACAAGGGCTTAATTAAATTTGTAATCTGTAGGCTTCAATAGATGCAATTTACAACCATATTGAGAGCATGGGTAAAAATACTGTGCAAATGGGTCTGGGGAGTTTTATTATTAATCATCTTAAGCATTTCCTAGCATAGTCTTAAGCATAGTCATAGAATGACTATGAGTGACATTGAGATTGCAGCTACCAATTGTACTTCTAGTAGTAGAGCTTGTCCAACGTAATCTTTTCCAAGTTACTGGCAATACTGTTTGGCCTCCTGGTGTTAATATAAAGTACATTTGCCTCACCTAGGAGCCATAAGAACTTTCCAGTGGCCTTCTGACATGTATCATAGAGTCTCAAATGACAACAGGGTCAACTTGGCAGCATTGTTCATTTCCATCTCAGCTTAATTACCAACTCTGCTGCCTGCTCGTCACGCGTGGGCCCGGAGATGAATCAAATACTGGAAATAGTAAGTTGGCTACTGTTTCTGCCCCCTCTCATTTCCACTGTTGTGGAGTTGAAGACAGAGAAAGCCAAATTTCTTGTTCCCTAGGGTCCCACTGAAGATGTGTTTTACAACTTAACCGGGCATTTTGCTCCAACTGCTATTCATCTCTGGTTACTCTGAAATCATTCAGTTTAATATTTCCCCTGTGGGCTTCATGGTGTATTAGGTGGTTACTAAACCCCTGGACATCAGAGGTGGAGCACAGCTGTGATTCTAAAGGGCTCACTCACAGGTGGAGAATGGTGATAGCAGACTCATGAAGTTGGAATGCCCTTTTAAGGCTGTTCACAGCCCAGCCAATGCTGGACAAACTTTATCCTGCAAGCAAATTATAGAGAGGCAGGGAGAACCAATGTTTTAGTCTCCTGGGCAATTAAAATATACTACCAGGAGAGCAGAAATTCAGAAATGCAATTTTACACACATATATTTTCTTAGGTAAGGATATGACTCCACATACCAAAGAGAGTCCTGAGAAGTTTTTTGTGTGTTTGGTGCTAGAGAGAAAAATGCTTCAGTGTAATATATCCCCTAAAATACTTTATTAACAAGTAGCAGTAAAAACCACTGAAGTGCCAAAAATGGAATTTAATTCCTCATCCTACTGCAATGGTTTGTATTGACTATGTTTTGGTCCTTTCCCCCCTCCTCTAATTTGTAAAATTCAGATTTAACTGCATGGAGTATAAAGTCCAGTTCCAAGATTATAGTATGAATCTAAGATTATTTCTCTGATTTTTTGAAAGTCTAATGTGATCAAGCTGAAGTGTTTTCTTGGGGGCGGGGTTGTCTGTTTTGTTTGTTTGTTTGTTTGGAATTAAACTCCATTAACTTTTCTTAAACAGAAGAAAACTTTTGCACTGGGCTAAGGAACTCTACCCCCATAAGTTAGCCTGCGACTTGCCAGGCAAAAAAAACGCGTATGGAATACGTCAGTAAAATATACCCCTTCAAATACCACATTTATTAATGAGTAGCAATAAAAGAATGAAAACTAGAGTTTTCTGATTTCCATACAGTAGCTCATTGGATCCTCATAAAAACTTCATAAGGTAAGTCATCATTCCAATTTAACAGAAGAAAAGAACTGAAATTTTAAAAGGATTAATTTCTTGCCTATGTTTACATAGTTAAGTAGCAGAGATGGATCTTAGCATTCATGCTCTTGACTTTTACCAGTGGGCAGGATGATACTGAGTCCTTTGTACTTCCCTTTGTACCTTTTAACTTTCAACCAAATGCTCATAACCATTCGCATTTGGAATAGTTAAAGCAGAAGCTGTTGATCTGTGAGATGCAGACCCTTGGGGAGGTGGTTGGAAGGTTATTTCTAAAGGCATCTGAATCCTCATGGACACTAAGTATTTATCTACTCACCAAGTATCTTAGTTAATTCAGGCAGCTATAACAAAGTACCACAGATGGGGTGGCTTATAAACAACAGAAATTCATTTCTCCAGTGTTCTGGAGGCAGGAAGTCTAAGATAAGGGTGCCCATATGATCAAGTTCTGATGAGAACCCCCTTCTGGGCTGCAGTCTTTTAACTTCTTGCAGTATTCTCACCTGGCAGAGAGCAGAGAGAGCTCTTGAGGGCCTCCTTTATAAGGTCAGTAATCCCATTCATGAGAGTAAAATCCTCATGACCTAATTACCTCCAAAGTCCCCACCTCCTAAGACAGTGACATTCAGGGTCAGGAATTTCAACATAAGAGTTTTGGGAGACACAAACATTCAGTCCATAACATCACATAACTAATATCTCAAATATATGTGAGCAGTTCTTCTATTACTCAAATATTTCCATACAACTGTGATTATTACAACAAATAATTATGTAAAAAGATAACTGACTTAGTAACAATTTTATGTTAGTATGTATTTTCTCAATCAATGGATACTGAGAGTGCAACTAACATTGTCTGGACTCTGTGAAATTTTAGATATGAAAATGAGGCCCTGTGAACTTCCTGAGATTATGGAAGTGTTCTATATCATGACATGGGTATTGGTCACATGGGAGTACACATTTGTCAAAATGCATTGAATTATATGCTTAGGATCTATACATTTCAAAATGCATTGAATTATATGCTTAGGATCTATACATGAATTTTACGTCAATTTTTAAAAATGAGACTTCAGGTACTTCAACCCAGATGTACAGCAACCTCTCAAGTCCTAGTTAGCTTTCTCCTTGTAGGTCATATTTGGGGTGATAGCGAGGTGTCCTTCCCTGCGTTGCCCTCTGTGAGCTAAACTACTAAAAATCAACATCACTGAGTGAAATTGGCTACCTGTGAGTGCAAACCAAGAAATTTCCTGCAAGGGTGTGTATGGAAAGTGTGAAAACAGCTGTAATGGCAACCAGAGTGTGAGGGACATAGATTTGTGAAGGCAGAAAAAGAATGTGATTGCAATTTAAGAAATGGACTCTAATTAATTGTTTGGAGAAAGATTCACTCAATTTGATTAGGTATATGAACAGAAGAGGAGTAGTCAATCTGAAGCATAAAAAGGAAGTCTGAGGATTATCTAATGCTGCCCAAAGAAAAAAGTGTCCTGAACATTGTAAATTCAAAGTCAGATGTTGCTTTTGTCAGCAATGTGGATTATAAGACCTCATCTTGGTTCAATTTAGCCCCCTTTCTTTGTTCTGATTCCCCAGTCAGAACAACCTTTTTTGAGACAACTTTTTTGTTTGCTGATTTGGCTTTTCAGGTAACCTAATTCTGGGAAATGAGTGTCCTAGGTAGAAGGGTTGTATATTTGAGACACTTGCAAAGAACTATTCAATTAGCATTCTTTTCTTTTACATCAGTCTGTTTAGGTCAATGAGAGTCGATTCTTTTGCATCTGATCATTTCTAAAGATCTCAATTTTAAGTTTATGGATCCAAAAAACTGTGATGATTTCTGTATTAGTCAAAGTGTTTTGGTTTTCAAGTGATAGAAACACAACTCAAGCTTGATTAGGCAAAAGCAGAAATCTGTTGGCTCATTTAACTTAGAAATTCAAGATGGCACAGCCTCCAGGTGATGAGGATCCAGGGGCTTGAATAACTCAGTTTGGAATATTGCACTGTTAGGCTCTGCTTTACCTCCTATCAGGTCCATTTTTATTTAGTCTTTTCCTTTTGCCTGAAAAATGGTTATCATCGGATCAAAATAAGTCCTAAGTTCTAAGATATTCTAGTGAGGAAAGAACCTCTATTTCCAACAGCTCCCAGAAAATCCCAGACCAATATCTAATTGGCTTGATTTGGGTCAAGCGGCTAAGCCTGAACTAATCAGTGGGGCCAGGGAAATAGAATGTGCCAACTGGCCTGAGATTAGGATCCCAATCGAATCCTCCCAATTCAAAGGATGAAGAATGGGGAAAGGAAGAGTTCTCAAATGGGAAGTAAGGGTACTAATATCAGCTGATTGAAGAATGGAACCTAGGAAGGTAAAACACAATAAATATCCACCATCCCCTTCAAAGTCACACTGGTTTCTGAGGCCTTGACTGGCCTGTCAATCAATAACCCCTGACTTGACCTTGTCTCTCTTTCCTTTATCTCCCTTCTTTTCCTCCAACCAGCCCAGGAGACTAAACAAATATCAGTGGTCATAGTTTGTACATGTCTTTTTAAAAATCAATCTCTTCTAAATTTAATTTCAGATGATGAAGCAGCTGTACATGGTGCACCAGATACCCCAGCACTTTGTGGATATGCTGTAAATGTTTTTTGAATGAGTGAATTTGAAGTCAGATGGACCTGGGTTCAAATCCCAGCTCTATTGTTTGGCCTTGAGCAGGTTACTTAGCTCTAAGCCTCATTTTCTTCATTTGTGAAATGGGTATGAAAATGTCTATATCATAAAGTTGTTATGAAATTTCCCTGGGATTGAACATATGATAATTATAACTAACATTCATTGAGTACCAAGCATATAAAGGTGATTTATATTTATTACTTCATTTGATTCTTAATGAACTCTAGGTTGTGGGTAGTATTATTGTCCTCAGTTTATAAATAAGGAAACTGAGGCTTTGAGGCATTGTCTTGCTCTAAATCCTATAACTAATAATTGGTAGAGCTACAACTTGAACCCCACCTCCAGAATCAGTGTTCTTAACCACAATACTGTACACTACTTATAGTGAGTTAATTGCCAAATTTGGTCTCTGATACATAATTGATGCTCAAGAAATTGCAGGGCAGAATTATTAGCAGCAAGTCCAGAAGCAGGTGATATACAGTGATCCCAGTAATAGGCTAGTCACTGATATTAGCAAGGTTTGAAACAAAATCCCAGGTGTGTGGTGAAAGTCTAGTTATTAGGGTTTGACAGGAACAAAAGTGAACATCCATCCTGGAAAACTCTTACATGGTATAGATTATAGGTATAAAAACTGTGGCACAGGGGACCAAAATAGGGGCCCAGGTCCTGGAATATTGTCATAAGATGGAAATAAACAAGGCAGAAAACAAGGAATTAAATTATAGCTCATGCTTAGAAATGGGCTGGCAAGAAGCATGGATGATTCCATGTCACCTAGAGAGCTCTAACCGGCAAGGAGTCAGCTTGGAGAATACTGAGCCACAGCTGAGCATCAGGGGGCCCAGCTAAGAGGAACAAGAGAAGGGCAATGGGAGCAGACATCAGGCAAGTCATCTCAGCCATGTTTACTGATGACAGTAACTGATGACAGTAACATAACTGGCTTAGCAATACCGTGTGTGTGTGTGTGTGTATGTGTGTGTGTGTGTGTGTGTGTGTACACATTCGCGTTGTTAATCTTCTAGTGTGTGTGGAGTTATTTTTAGAATATATCCTTCATAAGCCTCCTTTGGATTCCTAAGATGTTTCTACAGCCACCTTATCAAGATAATTCTCCAAAAAAATAAGCTCACTTCTTGCAAGCAAGCAAATAACCAATAATAAAAGAATAAATTTAAAAACCCTCCATCATTATAACAAAAATAAGCCTTTTTTTCAAAGGGATACTAGATTTTCAACTAAGTAGCTATTCAGACATCATCTTTAAAATATGTTGGATCTTCCCAACATTTTACCATATGAGAAAATAAATTCAGTGTCTTATAGAGTGACTTACCAAGGGATATTCTTAGGATAAGACTGAGGAAATCAGATAACAATAAAGTTCTATCCCCCATTTTTTTAAGATTTTATTTATTTATTTGACAGAGAGAGACATGTGAGAGAGGGAACATAAGCAGAGGGAGTGGGAGAGGGAGAAGCAGGCTTCCCGCCAAGCAGGGAGCCCAATGCAGGGCTCAATCCCAGGATCCTGGGATCATGACCTAAGCCGAAGACAGAGCTTAACAACTGAGCCACCCAGGCGCCCCTCCCCCATTTTCTCCTTCCTTCCTCCCTCCTTACCTCCCTCCCTGTCTTTCAATGCACAATTTGAAAAGAAAAACCGGGCCCGGACTTTGGAAAGGAACACAGGATCCTAGCTCTTCAGGATGTTTGATTTCCCAGTGTCCTTTGAAGGAGAATGTGGGACTGAGCTAACACTGGTAGGGTGAAGGATAGCTTCATTTCCATTCAAATTTTCATCTGTTTCAAAGTCACAGCACTACTGAATGTGCTTCTCAGGTATCTTACTAAAATTGAGGTTCTTTGAATCTTACATAAGTTTCTCATGAACTAGTTGTTAAGGAATGAGAAAATACAAATTCTAGTCTGCAATCTAGTTTGGCAAGTATCTTAAATTTTTTGGGCCTGTTAATTCCTCTGCAAACCAAAGAGTTTTGACTAGATTCAAATTTTCAAATATCCTGGCACTTTGGCAACATGGTAAAGTTTTTATATTCATAGGTTAAATATAGAGAACATGACTACATATGGCAACTTATAATGAAGCAAGAATTATACCACTTTAGTCCTATGATCCATGAATTGAAAAAGAATTCTGCAAGAATGGTTGGGAGACTCCAAAAATAATAATATCAATGTTAAAGAAGTACTAAAAATAAGATTGTGTCGACATTACAATATCTTTTTCCTTTCTTTTCATGTCATTCCTTTTCTGAGGCATGTCAAATTAGGCATTAATTTTTTATTTCCAGTTGGCAATGTACAGCAGTCTGGCTTAGACACTTGGGCCAATAATAGTAACAATAGCAGACATTTCTTACCATATGGCAGGTACTGTCTCAAACAATGATCTTACCATTTTACAGATTAGGAAACTGAGGCCAGAACTAACAGCTCCATGGATGGATGGATGAAGACCTTGAGAATGGAACCTGGTTTGTTTGGCTTCAAAGACTGCTCCTCCCATTGTGCCATATGCTTTCAATACTGGAAATGTGTGTCCTGCACTGAAGGGAAGGCAAGAGCATAAGAATGAGGCTGCAGCAGAATAAAATCCCCTACACAAATATTTAATAAAAATCTGTAATTTCACAAAAGCACCAAAAGCCTAAGTTATTTTGCAAAACAACTTATGGATCCCTAGCAAGCATCCAAAGAGGCCCCAAACATCGCAAAATGGCTTTGAAAATCCCTATCTGGATGATCTTTAATTAAGAACCTTTCAAGTGTTAAACCCGCATTTGTCCTTGGCTGATCTTTAATTATTAACATAGGATAGTCCCTGTCTTTACAAGAGCAGATATGATACCCTTCCTAGTTTTTGTTCTAGGATTCTACCCTTCTCTCAGAGATTTTTCCAGTAACCATGATCACAAATATAAACCCAGCTGAAATTTGGAGTGGGTGAAGCAAGACAAGGAAAAATGAGCACTGCATTTAGCTATTGGCCCAAGAGTGAAAGAGGGTTGGAGTAAGTAATTGATCCTCTCCAACCCAATCAGTCTCCCTTTGGACAGGGAAATTCTTGTGTGAGGGCCTGGTTGGGCTTACCTGCAGAATGGGGCTGGACCATGGCTGCAAATGAGACTGAATATCTGCTTGAGACTCTATTAGAGGGTAGGGTTAGCCTGATAGAGTCACTGAACCAAGCAGAGACTAAATGCTGGCCTATCCCTGAAGAGGAAAGCCACTTTTTCTGGGCCCTGGGCCCTGGAGATTTTGCATGATGCCTGAGGCCTTTATTTGAAGATTAGGTGCTAAGAATTGCTTCTTGATCGTATCTTGCCAACTGGCTTCCTAAATCTCAGTTCCATCATGGGGTAACCCTGACAGAAGTTCAGATGATTTGAAATACTCTGGCACATGGAAGAGCAGACTGTTATATCCTCAAGAAAAAAAAAGTATATATGTACACATACGTATATGCATGCATATGTGTATTAACGTGTAACTCTATACACATGCACATGCACACACACATGCATTGTTTTTTCTTAATGTTCACACGTACCAAAAGCAACAAGGGAAGAAGAAGAGTCCTTGAGGTCACATGGAAAGCTTCCAGACTCATTCTGCCACTAATTATGTGTCGCCTTGGGTGAGTCTGTCTGAGAAGTGATCTCCTCTTAGTTTAGTATGTTGTTATATGATCATAAAGTCTGAGTGTTGAAAAATTTTAACTCAAAATTCAATAACACTATTTTATTGAGGCATCATCACAAGTACAAAGTACTTGGGAAATGGAAGGATTGAAACTTTGACCCAGGAGAGCTTTGTTTTTTCCTGGGTCTCATGATAGTCCCCTTATTTCTGCTTGTCAAATAATCTAAGTCCAAGAGACATTTTTCAACTCGGAAAGTATGATAAACTTTTTTAGTTGCACATGTGTACATGAGTGTGTGTGAGTGTGTGTGACTATTTATTCCTTCTATATAGTTGGAGCCTGGCAGTAGTCTTCCTCTACACTCATCTTGAAGCATTCCATACACAATGAGTAATTGCTGTTTTACTGATAATATCAAGTAGATGAGAGAAAGGGGTAGAACTGCCTCAGAGAGCACATAGCATTTTGCTTTAAAAATTCCTGTTCTCTATTTAGCTCCTAGATAAATCCTCTCTCCCGCTGGATATATTTCCCCCATGTAGGCAGTTTTGCTTCTCTTCTCGGCTTACAAATACCACAGTTCAGCAAAAAGAAAAAAAAAAAGCTGGTATCTTGCTGAACAGCTACCACGTAAAATCCAGGTAAAGAAAAATTGCGATGCAAAAGACATCATGTACATAAATGTATAGTCATATATTATTTTCTGAATACTGTACTTATGCTATACATCTTTATCTTCTTTTTTCATATGTTCTATTTATTTTTTCATGTCATTAAATATGCTCCAAGAAAGCATGATTTTCAATGGCTTCCCAATAAGAATTTGAACTTTTGACATTAGAAGGGTAGTTGCCGGAGTCTAGACTCTAGTTCTCTCCATTTCACCACAATGCACCTCTGAAAGGTAAATAGAGTCTTAAAATCCAGTCAGATAAAATGCTCATAGAACCACATGAAGAAAAATTTTTTAAAAAGGTGATGGGTGAGAATAAGACATTCAGTTACTCAGAATCAGAGGGACAAATGAAATGCCATATTTAGTTCCTGAAGCCTAAAATGGGAGTCTAGCGGCCAGGCAGGGAAACCTTTCTCTCCTTGGATGGTCAGAAATCAGGGAGACCAGACAAAGATAGAGTAGCTTCTGAGATGATGTGTAGCTCAGGTTGGAGGAACTGAGCCAGCTCAGCTCCAGATAAGCCAAGCATCGGAAGGGACAAGAATCTGTAAACACTTCATCATTTCCAACAAGCAGATTTGGTAGTCTAGATAGCATTCTAGCAATGTAGGATTGAGGACATGAAGAGAGGCCTATCAATGTAGTTCAGCCAAATGTCTTTGACAATATTTAATAACCTTGGCAATAAAATTCTGTACTCTATAAAATAATGATTTCTTAAAACATTTTTAAGGATTTCATTTTCTCAGTTTGTATTTTCCCCTTTCTTTCTGCTGACCTACCATTTTTACTGGGTTTGACTCTCTGACACAAGCAAGGACTGGGGCAAGCATTCAAGTAAGTGAACTACCAAGAAGGCCAGCAACCCAAACCATCTTCCAAAAGCCACCAGTAGAATCAGCTCCCATTTTCACTCCAAGGTTTCTGTCATCCAGTGATCTGGCAGGTGGGACAGGCAATTACAGGCACCACTATACTGTGTTGCTCCGTAAGCTGATGGAGAAACAACAGGCAGGCATGATGCCCAGAGGGTCTCAAGTGTGCCACTCTTTAATTCACAGTCTGAAATGTGCCCTCTCAACTTTCAGTAATGGAGCCCCAATTCCCTGCAAACCTACTGCAGCTCTTCAAGTCCTCTATATAACTCATTCCCCTTTAACAAGCCTGTGTACCTAGAATAGGCTGGGGGAGACATGTGCTTATTACTGATGAACTCGCTTTTTGCCTAATTCTACCACCTTAATGTATTTTTTAACCAAAATATATAAAATATTTCCAAGCATGGACAATCACATGAATTGTGGCTTTTATGTATAGAGCCTAATAGGACACTTATTTCCTTCACATGGCTTAAAATAACAATCTCTTATACCAGGATACAATAAATAGCACCACCACCATCTGCATTCATCTTTACCAAACTTGGGAGAAAGTAACTATGAGCCAGGGAGATCAAGGCAGCACCAGAATGTGCAGTGCCAGGATTGGGATGGGGATAAAACCAGTGACATTGGTAAAGGGCTGTATTTAATGACAGCCTTGGCAGCTGGCAGGGTCAAGGGATGGGCACAGTTATGCAGTCCCTCTTCACTCCTTTCTGAAACTCACATAACTTCATAGTCTTTCGGGCTGAACAGGGCATCCTGTAAAAAGCAGGAGGCATCAGAGAAAAGGAGGCAAAGAAGGGTTACAGAGCAGATTCACTGGTTTCCTTGAGCCCTGTCACTGATTTCTGTCATCTAGAATAGTCTGAACTCCCCCTTTCCCAGACAGGCCTCCTCCAGAGGCATTCACATCTCTACAGCCCAGACAGCAATTACAATGAGCTGCAGACATGTGGGTCAAGGGAGGACTGATAAGGTTAGCCTCATGTCATAAGGACAGGCCATGAGAGACATAGCCAAGGGCTTCCTTTACTCCAAAGTAGCATTTTATTTCTAATAAAAGATCAGTTACTCAAATTCTACACCTAGATATATACCCCAAAAAATTGAATACAGGTACTTGTGTTGTCAATGTTCACTGCAACATCATTCACAATAGCCAGGAGATAGAAACAACCTAAGTGTCCATCAGCAGATGAATGGATAAACAAAATGTGGTATATATACATACAATGGAATATTATAAAAAGTAATGAAGTTCTAATATATGCTACAATATGAATGAACCTTAAAAAAAAAAGAACATTAGTCTAAATAAAATAAACCAGACATAAAAGGACAAATACTTCATGGTTCCACTTATATGAAATATCTGGAATAGTTAAATTCATAGAGACAAAAAGTAGATTGGAGGTTACCTTGAGCTGGAGGGCGAAAGGAATGAGGAGTTATTATTTAATTGTTAACAGAATTTCTGTTTGGGATGATGAAAAAGTTTTGGAAATAGAGGTGATACTGCACAATATCATGAATGTAATTCATGCCATGGAATTGTATGGTTAAAAACAGTATCTTTTAGGCCATATATACTTTACCACAATAAAAAAACATCAGTTACTCATGAAGCATTTGGTTTTTTCCCTTGTTACTCAAAAACAGTCATTTTAGATTCTGCCAAGTTGCTGAAAATTTTTTGATGTCATCAGAATGGCACATATTTTCTTTTCTCTTTCTGCATTTCTCCATTGTCTGGTCCTCTGAGCAACTATTAGTAAAAGTAATTACTTAACATTTAGGGAGTCCAGGCACTCTTCTATTCTACATGAATTTAATTCATGTGAAAAGCACTGTTATTATCATCCCTATTTTACAGAATGAGAAGCAGATATTCTTCTCAGTGTCACCCAGAGAATAAGGGCAAATCCAGAATTGAGTCCTAGACAGACCCCAACATTCTTAACTATTACTCTATTGCATCCTTGGGACCCTGCAATGGACGTTTTTAGGGAACTTGTGAGAAATCAAACTCATGGTCCATCCCATACTAATTGAATCAGAACCTCTAGAGGTGGGGCCCAGG
The DNA here is from genome assembly GCF_002201575.2 of Neomonachus schauinslandi. Lineage (NCBI taxonomy): Eukaryota > Metazoa > Chordata > Mammalia > Carnivora > Phocidae > Neomonachus > Neomonachus schauinslandi. The sequence continues at coordinate 88,725,875 of NC_058408.1, forward strand.
AATCTACACTTTAAAAGAGACTCCCATGTTCCAATTTCAAAACTTACTGCAAAACTACAGTTATCAGTGCCAGTATGATCCTGGCATAAGGATAGACTTATACAATAGAATAGAAGTGAAAGGGTTGTACATTTGGTAGAGTGTAGAGAGGGGATTGACATCGGTCAGAAGTGGTTATGTGAGATTGCAGGAAACAAAAGTCTTAGGAAAACTCAGCATAGTAAATTGTCCAATTGGGAAATGATGAAGATTGAAGTATAACAAGGAGTAAGAGAGAGGAATAATTTGAAAATAACTCTGTAGCATCTTGCTTGGGTGACTACTAAAAGAGTGACATCATTTTCTAATGACAAATGAGAAAAAGCAGATTTTTCTTGAGGAAGAAGAGAATGAGTGATTTCATGTTTTTTTTAGTTTTATTTTATTACATTATGTTAATCACCATACATTACATCATTAGTTTTTGTTGTAGTGTTCCATGATTCATTGTTTGCGTATAATACCCAGTCCTCTATTCAATACATGCCCTCTTCAATACCCATCTCCAGGCTAACCCATTCCCTCCCCTCCCCTCTAGAACCCTCAGTTTTTTTTCTCAGAGTCCATAGTCTCTCATGATTCGTCTCCCCCTCCGATTCCCCCCCTTCATTTTTCCCTTCCTACTATCTTCTTCTTTTTTTTAACATATAATGTATTATTTGTCTCAGAGGTACAGGTCTGTGATTCATCAGTCTTACAAAATTCACAGTGCTCACCATAGCACATACCCTCCCCAATGTTTATCACCCAGCCACCCCATCCCTCCCACCCCCCACCTCTCCAGCTACCCTCAGTTTGTTTCCTGAGATTAAGAATTCCTCATATCAGTGAGATCATATGATACATGTCTTTCTCTGATTGACTTATTTCGCTCAGCATAGTACCCTCTAGTTCCATCCACGTCATTGCAAATGGCAAGATTTCATTTTTTTGATGGCTGCATAATATTCCAGTGTGTATATATACATACACACACACACACACACCACATCTTCTTTATCCATTCATCTGTTGACGGACATCTTGGCTCTTTCCATGACTTCATATTTTTTATAACATAAGTAGCTTGTGAAGCTATCCAGAGTGGCTTGGCAATACCAGTCAAGAGGTATGGGCTAGAGATAAATATAGGATTTAGGTGCTTGTAAGTATTAACTGAAACAATAGAGGAGGTGAGATTCTTTAAAAAGAGACAGAGAGATGGGTTGTGCACTAAGCATTAGGGAATACCTATGTTTAAGGGGCAGGCAGAAAAAGAGGCACTTTTTGGCAGTTGAGAAATAGATGAAGAGGTAGAAGAAGAACTAAAAGGGATTTCAAGGCAGATATTTCAAGAAGAATGCGGACCCAACAGACCCATCAATAAAGTACTTATTATGATACTTTAGTTGCAAGTAGCAGAAACTCACTTGAGCTAACTTAAGCAGAAGAAAATTTAAAAATAGGATTCAAGAGTGTTTCACTCAATGTAAAGGCAGACCATGTGCTTGGGCCTCACAAGGGGCTGAAACCAGGAACTGAAACAGCTGTCAGGAACCCAGGGAGATACTGCTTAGTTCTGCTTTGTTTATCTCTCTGCAGATTGTCTCTTTGCTCTTGCTCACCCAACAGTGCCTGATTTACATACTGAGTAGTTCTCTGAATCCCAATTCCAAATCATTAGAAAGAGAATCTGATTGGCCCCAGTTGGATCAGCTGTCCAACCATGATCCAATCAACCATGGCCATGGTGGGCTTGGGAAAAAACACACAGAATAAACATGGCAGCCATGATTCACTTCTGTGAACAAAGGGAATCGGTCTCAGAGAACACTCTAAATTGGTCAGAGGTTCCCAAAAATATCTATTACAAGATTAATCAAAATGACTGGACAAAGATTTGGTCGCTTTTTCATGGAGGTATCAATTACAAGGACAGTTGTAACAACTCTGACTCCTTTTCTCTCTTCTCTGTTCCTGTTTCCTCTGTTAGCCCAGAGAGAAAGTTGCATTAACACGTCTGTATTGGTTTCTCTACAACAGAGACAAGAATACAAGAAATTGCTTGTGAAATGCTTTGACATCTTAAGGTCAAAGGAACTAAGCAAATACAAAATATTGTTTTTATTTTTTTTTTAGAGAGAACTGGAGTTTTCCAGTTGTTTTTGCCTTTGCCTGGGTCTCATTGACTTCCCAAATTGTACTAGCTGCTTTCTGGCTTTCATTAATCAAACTGCCACCTGTGATAGACTGTTGGTCCCTCATCTTATTTTGATTAATTCCATTCTCACATTCATCTCTCCAGCACAGTTTGCAGTGGATGATTTGTTAAGGGCAGAGCAGGATGGGGGATGACTAGAGATTTGGAGTAGTGGAGTCATCTCCTGAATCTGATTGGATTTATCTGTTAACAGAAATACTTCCTCCCCCTTCGTTCCTTCCAGCTCTAAGAATAGCAGTACCAGCTGTACTTGCCGGAGCCATATCTAAATTAATAAAATAAAGTGAGATTATTGACATTTTCTTGCTTCAACCAGCAAATGTGCATCTTTGAATTTTTATCAACTAAAATGCTCTTATAATGGAGCATTCACAGAAATGGGCTTGACATAAAAATGATAATGCACATTTTACTCATGCTAATTATGCATTTGTATTCCTTTTACTTATGTTGTCCTTTTATCTACTTTGCATTTCAGAAATGAGTATTACACTGAAGAAGCTAAAGGACAGCAATGTAGCTTAGCAGTCAAGAAAGGGGTTTTGTGGTTAGACCTATGTCTATTCCCAGCTCCATTACCTAAGACCTAAGTGACTTGAGGGAAATTATTTAACCTTTCTAAGACTCCATCTTCCTATACACATAATTATGTTGTTTTGAGGTTTAAATGATATATGTAAAGAATGCACTATAGTATCTGGCACATAGCAAAGGTTAATTAGTGTTAGTTCAATAAAAGGTGTTTTGGTGCAGAGAGAATGACTTCTCATCCACACTATTCAGAATCATTATTTCAAACACTGAGATAGAGGAAGAGCTTAATGTGTGGATAAACCCAAGAGAGATCTGAGAGCCTGGTTTAGCAGGTAAGAATAGTGAACTTCTTGCTGGTGGGAATGGGGTCATGCTGTCTACACTATCTCTGTACCACACTGGAGAGTGTGACAAAACTAACTGTTTGAGAACCTGTGCATTTTTTACACTTGAGATAGAGCACATCTGGAGGTCTCTGGGGCTGATCAGCCTCTATTTGCATGAAGGCCTGAGGAAGCTCCTGGGCAAGAATTCTTCCAGGTCTGAGAGACTGGATGTCACAGGCCTGGCTCAGTAAGGAGGGCAATACTGATACATCTGCTACTCAAACATCCTGTGGTCCAGACTACAGGTCTCATGCCTGACCTAAGATTAAAAGAGAAATGGCCTTCACTCACACAGTTGTAGGGCACTCAGAGCACAATGGTTTTGTTACCAGTTTAATATTACAAATCAGGATGAACTAAACTTTCCCACCTTGAGATAACTTCTAGAACCTAAGCAGGTTAAGAACACAGTGACCTGAGTAGCACATTTGATCACCCAAAAGATGAAACCACAAAATGAGAAACAACTTAGGACCCTTGGCTGAAGGAAGGACTAACTCACAAACACAGGCAAGACCCAGAGACAGGAGCTGTCTTGATGGGGATATGGGCAGAGTGAACAAAATGCCATTTGTAGCTGTAGATATGACACTAATATTACCCTCTTGTGAGGTAGCCTGAGAAATAATTGACACCTTACAAATGTTTGGGAATAAATTCCTACTAATTAAGAATTTGTATGCATCACACTGTGTATTGTCCTTTTTATTTATTTTGCTTCTAGGGATTAATATTGAAGTTAAAAAGCTCAGTGGAGTCTGTGTGGAAGAAACGTGGGCTGTGGGGTCTGAGAGGGACTTGGGCAAGTTACTTTGTCTCCATGCCTTTTTTATTTCTTCTATAAAATAGGACTATTAGAAGATCTAATTGGATGATGTGTGAATGTGTGCCTGACCTTAATAATGGAGTTTTTTGCATAGCAATAATCAGCCATAAACTGCTTAGCAAGAATTCATGTATACATTTGCATTCCCTTATTCTCACAGTTGAAGGCAGAAACATAAGAAGGAACATTCAAAGTGAATGTAAAATTAAGAGGAAAGAAGTCTGCAATGGGAGGAGCAATTTGATTCATCTGTGTTATAATTTATAATTATTTAATTGTATAGAATGTTTCTCATACTTGTTTTATATTTTCTAAAGTTTTTAGCACAGCTCCAGGTCCAATTAGGTAGGTGCTTAGTAAATATATATTAATGTATTGATTCAGGATACACCCTCCCACACACAATTTGGGATAATAATAATGAAGCAGTAAAGCCACTAGAGTAGGAAACAGGAGACTTGGGTAAAGACCCCATTTTGCCATTAATTAGCCATGTGAACTTGAGTAAGTCTTCAGGCCTCAGCGTATTATTCCTTAAATTAAGGAGTTTCCCCCAAATTCTTTCCTGCTTGAATGTTTTATATTTTCACAAAGGCTCTGAGGACATAGAAGAATGTTCTTCATGAAGAACAAGAGGAGCATAGAAACAGCACATAGAAAGTCCCCAATATGGATCCCTCTTACACTGTTGGTGGGAATGCAAGTTGGTATAGCCACTTTGGAAAACAGTGTGGAGCTTCCTCAAAAAATTAAAAATAGAGCCACCCTATGACCCAGCAATTATACTACTGGGTATTTACCCCAAAGACACAGATGTGAAAAGAAGGGCTATATGCATCCCAATGTTCATAGCAGCAATGTCTGCAATAGCCAAACTGTGGAAAGAGCCGAGATGCCCTTCAACAGATGAATGGGTAAAGAAGATGTATACAATGATACATACAATGTATACAAAGATACAATGTATACAAAGATATATACAAAGACATATACAATGGAATATTACTGTATATACAAATGTACACACAGTAATACAATGTATACAAAGATACAATGTATACAATGATATAATGTATACAAAGATATATACAATGGAATATTACTCAACCATCAGAAAGGATGAATACCCAACTTTTACATCAACATGGATGGGACTGGAGGAGATTATGCTAAGTGAAATAAGTCAAGCAGAGAAAGTCAATTATCATATGGTTTCGCTTATTTGTGGAACATAAGGAATAGCATGGAGGACATTAGGAGAAGGAAGTGAAAAATGAATGTGGGGGAAATCAGAGGGGGAGATGAACCATGAGAGCCTATGGACTCTGAAAAACAAACTGAGGGTTTTAGAGGGGAGGGGGGTGGGGGGATGGGTTAGCCCAGTGATGGGTGTTAAGGAGGGCATGTATTGCATGGAGCACTAGGTGTTATATGAAAACAATGAATCATGGAACACTACATCAAGAACTAATGATGTAATGTATGGTGACTAACGTAACATAATAAAATTAAATTAAATTAAAAAAGTCTCCAATATGAAATTCATGGTATCATGAGCACTAACACTATATGAGTATCAGAGAAATAATTACAGTATAAACAAAAACTTGAGTTCCTATCAAGTTTTAGGCACTGTGCTAAGTGCTTTACATACATTATTTCATTTAATAATTTTAATAATGCTGTGAAATAAATATTGATATTCCCAGTTACAGCTAAGGAAACTGTGGTTTAGGCACTCAAAATTTTCCATTAATTAAGCTAGTATTTCAGTAAACACCTGTCTCATATACTAACCCAGGACTCTGGTTTGTCTCTTTTTAAAAAAAGAACTAGAATTCAGTATTGGGATTACATCCATAGCTCTGGTCTATTTATTATGGTTCTTAACCTTTGTTGAACTATAAGTTCCTTAGGGAATTTGATGAATGTTGTGCAGATGGCAGCAGAAGTCATAGACCCTTTGAAGTAGTACATTTTTAGTTACAACATCTCTCAGATAAAGAGTCAAATTCTGCCCACAGTCTTCAATGGCAGCCTGAGAGGATTTAAGAGCATCTCAAGTAACTGTCCAGAGAGTGCTTCAAAAGTCTAGCAACATGATGAAAATCCCTGCCACTATTATCCTTTCAGAATATCATGTTTTCTCATTTCTTAAGTTTCTCTATCCATATATCTATTTCACTGAGGCCAGAGTGCTCATCTTAGAACAATAAAAAGTGAATCATTTGTCCTAGATTTCTGCACTGCCTTTGATCTACTTCTCCACGGGCTTCAATTCTCGATCTTCACCACGCCCCCTGGATTCTGTGGGTAGAGATGATCACTGAATACTCATGGGGTATTTGTGATAAGCTTGTTGATAGCACTTCAGCCTGCTTATTACATTACCTGCAATCTGTCGAGGCAGAATCAGATTATTAGGGGCTGCCATCCTGACATTTAAAGACCCTTCAAATGAAAATGGTCCAGGGCCAGACGATGCAGGACCTTGTTTGCATTAACAGGGAGTTTGAATTCAATACCGAGAGAAATGATTAGAGAGTTTGAAGCAGGGGAAGTGTGACCTGATCAGATTTGATTTTTCAAAATGCCATTATGACTACAGGAGAAAGAAGGCTTGGAGAAGATTAAGAACTGGCATAATAAACTAAGTAGGAGACTTAGGTCATCCCATTTCCCTTTGAGCTCCTTGAAGGAGAGAACTCATTTTTCCCAGGTGTTCTGGTACATGGAGATTAATCAGTGAAAACTGTTGAATTAATGTGTGAATGAATAAAGAACTAAAAGCTCCTTGAAAGCAAGAAGAGTTCTTTGTCACAGATCAATTTGTGAATGGTTACTGTTTGAAATGAGTGGTCTTGGTGCAGAAAGCACAAAGTGGCACAACATCTTTTTCAGTAAATTATAAGCTACTGAAAGGCAGCAGCTGTAACTGTTTTTTTTTTCCCCCACTCTGCTTGCCCTTCCTCCTAGCACCTAGCACAGTTATTTGTACATAATATGCCATTAACAAATGTTACTGAACAAAAAACTCTATCTGTAGATAATTAAGAGTTCTGTTTTTTTTAAGCAAACTGCTGAAACATCATTTTCAACATCTTTTCTACACTTACCATTGCCTCTTAGTAGGACTGATTCTGAGAGTTATATGTATGAACAACTGACAGAAGTAGAAACAAAGGATGCCCAAATGGGAGGCTTTAGAGGTCATCTGACCCAACTCCCTGTACCGTGTGCAGCAATACAACTGCTCTGGGTATCACTTTCTATTTTGCTCACTTGCTTGACCCCTGCCTGACTTCTCTGAGCTCTGTCCTCATTTCTTTTCGGTCCTGGGTAGTGCACATCTGCACTCTACTAAATCTATTTGAAAATGTAAAAATAGGATGAATTCCTGGTGTGATCCAGTGAGTGTCCTTCATCCTGGTTCGGATCAACTTCTTAGCACCACTGAAAGGAGAGCCAGGAAGTGCTGGGAGTTCCAGAGGTAAGAATGTACCATAAGCATGCTTGGAGCATCCCAGTGGCATTTGCATGGTGTGTCACTTGCCCCTCTTCTCAATTGCCTTAATGAGCAAACCAAAGGTAGCTAAGATGGATGTTGGGATTATGTAAATTCTCTAACAATCTTATCACTAATGTAGCATTCCTGGGACTCTTCAGTGGAAGTTTTATATCTCTTATCTTGTTACAAAATGCTTTCATAGATCTTATTACTCTTTGTCAGTGCTTGTTTTTCAAGTCCTTTACAATGTCACTCATGAACACCCACTCTGTGACAGGCACTGTGCTTTGTTGGTGGCCCTGGTATGTAGAGGATTTGCCCCTGTAACAGTTAGCATGTTTTAGTTGCCAGCAACAGAAAAACTGGCTAACTTATTGCAAGGCTATCAGGTACTTCAAAGAAGAGCTAAAATAGCAAGCTTGGTCAGAATAGGATCTGATAGACTTAGGAGACCAAGGTAGCAGAAGGCAGACAACTTCTCCAGGTGACAGTCACTAGAATAAATCAACTCCTTTCCCTATGTGTGTAATACTTTCTTCAAATTTCAAAGCCTTGGGAGAGAAATTCCAGCTAGCCCCAAGTTACTTACTTATCCCTTAGGAAAGAAAAGGCAGAGAGCTTCAATGGACTGTCCTATCAAGACTGCATGCAATAGAAGAGAATTTCCAATCCCCAAAACAGGCTGCTGTTACCAAAGTTGGAAAATGGATTGCTTAAAAAACCACATGATGACTACACCTGGTTTCCCTGAAGATTTTAGAATTGGGCTTGGAAGATACCATACACATGCATGAAGAGTTAAATGAAGGCACAAAGATTCAATAGCCAGACAAAACAACAGCACAGATACCTCAAAGTAATTATTTAAGTCTCACATAAATGCCCATATTGAGGCTTAAAGCTGTGAGTTCAGAGAAAAAGAATGACAGTTGAAATTCAGGCATCTTTCACAAAGAAGAGCAAGTTGAGCTGGGCATGAAAGGATGCATAAAATTTGATTAGGTGAGGTGTTCATCATGCATTCTCTCCTGGATAGATTTAAAAGTTCCAAGGAGTGTCCAGATTAGAACAGTTAAACAGTTAAGTGCAAAAACCTGTTACTGAACAGAAGATAATCACATACAACTTACTTAGAATAGAATCTTTCACATAGTAAGTACTTAATAAATGTTAACTATTGTTATTACATTATAATTATCATTATAAATCTAGAACTATTCTTCCAATTATGTGTCAATTTGTATAAATGTGTCTCCCAAAGGCTGGGTATATATATATATATATATATATCTGCCCTAAGTGCTAGAGTCTGGTATGAACATCTGCCAAAGACTGTGTCCCTGAACTGATTGAAAACTGCTCTCTGGGACTCAGATATGAAAAGTCAGCCAGGTCAGCCACAACTAGATCGTCACCTAAATTAACCAGGATATTTTTAGGTGCAGGCAGGTTGATATAGCCATACCCTTTCTAGCATGCTGTTCTAGTGTTGTCACTCTCCCTGACAAGACATTCTTATTTGTGTCAAATCAAGTTATTTTGCTGTAATCTTTACATGTGCTAACCCCTGTAGGAATGGAAAACAACCTGTCAGCCTCCTTCTCATAATAACTCTTACACTTGAATGCTATTGTCACTTTTCAGCTTCTCCAAGTTAAAAACACCCTGGCTCCTTTCATTTTACTTTATAGCTTCCCAGCTTTTAAAAATACCTTTGTTGCTTTGTTTTCAGGATGACTCCCACTTTCTCCACATCTCTTTTTCTAGACTGAAATTATATAGATTAAGTTACCATAGGGAGTTCCAATAAATGGGGCAAAGAGACCTCTCAAGAAATAATAATAATGAACAACTGTGTAGTCCTTATTATGTGCCAGGTGTTGTGCTGAGCACTTCTCATACATTCTTTAATAGTTAAAATACTCCTATGAGTTAACTGTTATTACCCCTGCTTCACACTTATGCAAGATTTCAGAGCTAGTAAATGGTATAGACAGGACAAGAACCTGGTCTGTTCCATACCAAAGCTTGTGCTGTTAAACTGCCCCCCCCCCCCAGCCCTTTGAGTTTGGGAACCTGGTAACAAACAGATGATTGGATAAGGGAGACCCCAAATAATCTACGTCAGAGCAGTGCTTCTTCTCCAATTTTCCATTCCTAGTATTCAAAGGACATAGGGAGATCACAGTGTAGTCTACTAGAACTAGGAGAGATTTTTCAGGAACTCGTCTTTTATCTTAAAAATTCATGTATGTTTGAATACATTCATGTTTATTCAAATATTAAAAAGTTAAAATTACAAACACTAAAGTGAAACTGAATCTCCAAAAAGGTACATCACATTTATTCTGTTACTTTGAGCTCTCCAGGACTGTAGGAAGCCCAAACTAGAATTAGAGCCATAGCAATGGCTACAATAATGGAAAATATTTCAAAGGAGTTGTAATGTTTCTCTCTAGAAACACCCCCCATATCATCTTCATAAAGCACCCTAAGAGATAAAGCATAACTCAGAATTACATCCTGATATGCCCTCTAACATATACTGTTGGCAAAATATCTACTAATACAATGTCTATGGTATGGAGTTACTTAGAATACTCTAGACAAAATTTTGGGGACATTTGCCTAAAATGATTTTTATTTTACTATCATTGATCTATTGCCTCTAATTCTGGTAATAAATATAATAGAAGAAGCTGGGTTTTTTTTTAAAGATTTTATTTATTTATTTGAGAGAGAGAGTGAGAGAGAGAAAGAGCACAAGAGGGGGGAGCGGGAGACGGAGAAGCAGACTCCCTGCTGAGCAGGGAGCCCGATGCGGGACTTGATCCCAGGACTCCAGGATCATGACCTGAGCCGAAGGCAGTCGCTTAACCAACTGAGCCACCCAGGCACCCGAAGCTGTTATTTTTTAAACTCATTCTGAGTTTGTAACAATAGACGATGTCACCTGCATTTAAGAGACGGCTTTTCCTTCTCTTCTAAGGGGGGATACTGGGGGTGGGGTGACAATGCATCAAACTTATCCAAAATTGTAATCAAATAGTCATCATGTGAAGTTAAAAGAGAGGAAAAATATTTTCTGCTTCATCAACCTAACTTTCACAGTAGTATTTGTAGTACTGGTAACTCTACATGAGTATCAGTTGTTGATGGGGTAGGGAAGTCTGCACTGAGCTCCTGAAATTTGGCCCCAAACAAGGATGATCCTATAATTTATCATTCAAACTGGGGCATTCTGGAGAAAGAAAGGGGGCACTATTCATAATCAGTCTTAACAGTCATAAACTGGGGCTGTCCTGGGCAAACTAGGACACATGGAGACAAAGGCCAAGAATGGTTGATTATACTGAAAACCTAATGCTATCCCATCTAATATCAGGTTGCCTTTTTCATGACACCCATGATTAATTTTTAGATGTGGGCTTTCAAATTTAACAAAGCCCTCCCCTCTGAACCTCTGCCAACTTCTGTACTGGTGTGCCTTTTTTCTTCCCACACTTTAAGTATTTTTGTGTATGTCTATTCACCAGTAATTACATCTACACTAGCAACATTATTGCTTACTCTTATTCAACTTGTATTCCATTTTGACCATGAGATGTTTTTGCAACAATAAAATGGTTAGTCAACCTTTCATTATATATCTGAGTATGAATGTTTTTGCTCCTAATTGTATTCTACATAATTATTGAATTTCCATTTCACTTTTGAAGAATTTTTTTTTCATAAACAATTTACAGTAAATTTGATTCCTGTGTTTGAAAGTGTTGGCAGCCTTTGCCAACTTAATTCAGCTGCCACCTTAATTAATGGTTGTTGATATCAATCACAGGACTGCTTAGTGTGATATCAGTCAAAAAGGCTTCTAAGGTCAAGGTCATTCTAACTGCCACAACAGATAAACTCTTAAATCTCAGTGGTTTAGCAAAATAGGTGTTTTTTTTCCCCTCAGTATTCCTAAGCTGGGAAGAATAAATAAATTAGGCATTCCTAACTAGTAGGATGACTGTCCTCTGAGCAGTGACTGAGAAACTTAACTTCATTCCATCTTCCTGCTCTTAGGCTAGGCCTAGAGATGGTACACATCACATCTGCCCATCTTCTGTTGGCCAGAATTTAGTCAGAAAACCATGCCTCACTGCAATGATTTTGGGAAACACAGACAAACTGCATTCCCAGAAGGAAGAAGAAATGGGTGAACATCTAGACAGTCTATACCACAGAAGTGATTCTCTCATACTATGTGCTTGGCACATTAAGCAAGAATTGTACTTAATACAGTAAGTTCACAATGTAGTCTAAACCATATCTTTTTTTGTGTACAAATAGCACAGGCCATAAAAGCTTTAGCAAAGCCCTTGCAGAGGCAATAGATCAAACAGACTTGGGTATGATCTTGAGTAATTCACTTGCCCTCCATTGACCTCAATTTCCTCATGTGTAAAATTTAGGTAGATGTGCCAAGCACTAATCCTGGCACATAGAAAGCTCTGATAACTAAGATTATTTGTTATGGCTTTCTAATGAAATGTGCTATGCACCAGTGTTTGATTTATTATAGTTTGTCTTGTTTTCTCTCTTTTCTATTCAGGAAGCTAAATTAACCGCTATTTAATGGACATATACACCCAGAGGCATACTATTACGTTTCCCAGTGTCTACGGCTTCCTTCAGTTCTCCAGAAGTTAGTAAGCAAGAACTGCAAGATCCTATTGATAATCCATCTAGTTTTTCAATTCATGGTTGATTATTTTTCTTTATTTTAGTCAGGCTTTCCCTTATGAAAGCATTTGATTCTGGGCTATCTCAGAGACCTTCATCAGATACTTCTATAGGATACAGTAAATATCATTTCAAAAACTACTGGCATTAACAATTGTAAATTGTTCAAAATCAAGAACTGTCTTTAGGCCAGATTCCCATTAGACACTGTTTTCTGGCACTGTATACACTGTCATTTTTATTTTTACATTTGCCTTCAGGAAAGAGAATGTCATGGGCTTATACATATGGCAGGAGTTGGAGGGGAAAACACATAATAGGCACTTAGAATCATTAACTTACTTTTTCCAGTGTTATTGACATATAACACTGTATTAGTTTAAATTGTACAACATAATGGTTTTAAACATATATATGAACAATAACTTGTTTTGTTCTCACACATTTAATCCTAGTAGGCATTTTTATATCCTGATTTTAATAAAGTGAATAAGCAAAAATTCAGAGAGATTGGTTGCCTTGTCCCGTTCTGAGGGAAAGATTAGACTTCACAGAAGACACATGTAACTTTCTAACTCAGAGTTTCTCCAAGGTGTGGTCCAGAGACTATCAAACTCAGAATGATCAGTGTCTCTTTTCCTCCAGAAATGCTATATCTTCTACCTTCTCACTCCAAAATCCTCAAAAATTTTGAAAATTAAAACTAGAACTACCATATGATCTAGCAATTCCACTTCTGGGTATATATCCAAAGAAAATGAAAACAGGATATTGAGGAGATATCTGTATTTCCATGTTCATTGCAGCATTATTCAGAATAGTCAAGATATGGAAAGAACTTGAGGGTCTGTCAACAGATGAATGGATAAAGAAGATGTGTATTATCCAGCCATGACAAAAGGAAATTCTGCCATTTTCAACAACATGGATGGACCCTGAGGGCATTATACTAAGTGAAATAAGCCAGACAGAGAAAGACAAATAATTCATGGCATCACTTACATGTGGGAAAAGAAATCAAACTCATAAAAACAGATAGTAGAAAATTGGTTGCCAGGGGGTCGGGGGTAGAGGGAATAAGGACAAGCTGGTAAATGAGTACAAACTTACAGCTAGAAGATAAATAAGGTCTGAGGATCTAAGGTAAAACATGGTGACTACAGCTGATAACACCATTGTGTAATTGAAATTTGCTGAGAGTAGAATTTAAATGTTCTCACACACCAAAAAAGATAAATATGTGAGGTGTTAGAAGCATTAATTAACTAAATGGGGGAAATCCTTTCACAATGTATACTATATCAAGTCATCACAACGTACACTTTAAATATCTTACAATTTTGTCAATTATAGTTCTAAACCACTCCCAAACCAAAATCCATCCCACATTTCCTGCATTGCTTCTAGAAAAGTTTCAGTTTACACTAAGTCAAAGAAAAGATTGCCACCTCCTATAAAGAGGTATCCATGAAGTTTGCCACCTATACATAAAAAGAGTCCTTTGAAATAACAACTCTTAGGCATAATTAGGAAAGAATAAATCTGTATCATTATGTAAATTGTCACATTATATTAAATTCCAGATGGATTATAGGTTTAAATATTTAAAAAAAAAGAAACCAGAAAAGCATTAGAAGAAAATATATTTTAAAATAATTTCATGATAGGGAAAGCCTTTCTAAACATCATAAAAAAGAAACTATGAAAGAAAAGATAGATAAATTTGATTCCATGGGAAAAAAAAGCAAAACATTAATGTAAAAAAAAAATCAGAATAAGAATGGTTGACAATGGTAAGGCAATGGTCACCAGATGTAGGGCACTAGGTATTCTATACATAGTTATTGTCTGCTCTAATTGGTGCAGACTTTGTGGAGAACAACGTGGAACTTTGTACCAAAATGTAAAATATTCACTCACTGAGCAATCTCATTTTGAAGCCATTAACATGGTGATATATATTGATGGAGTATTGATGGCTTATTATTGAATGGAGAAATAAATAGTTACAAACTGATTTTAAAGCAATTTCATTTGTGTAAAATTATATATGATCTAATATATTGTTTTAAATTATCAATGTCTATATATCTGTATCTATATACATCTGTCTATGCATGTGTGTGTTTCTGCACAGAGAGGTGAAGATCTTAAAGGACAGCTAGATTCTAAAGCATGAGAACAGAAACACTGCTTTCTCTTGTATATACCTTTGAAAGTGCAGTGCCTATCACCGGGTTCAATAAATTTTGAAAGGATACAGGAAAGGAGGAATCAAGGTCAGGAACGAAAAGATTATTTGCCAAAATGTTTATGGTTGTTTCTAGGTTGTTTTTTTACTTTTAACATTGTACTTTTCTATATTTCCTTATTTTTTTTCCTCCAAGGAGCATGTAAAATTAGAAAAACAATGACAAAGCTATTTTTAATAAGTAAAAGCCTTGTAACTGGATATATACTGGTCAGATTTGGGAGGTCTGTGACAGACACCAGAGCTGTCAAAGACTGAGGAGAAAGGACTTTCACAGAAGCCAACCAGCAAGAGTGGGTTTCATTTCAATTGCAGTTTCAGTGCTCTTGCTACCCAAAAGGAAACCATTTCATCCTCGGGTTAAAACGGGAGACTTTCACCCTAAACATGGCAGGTGGTCCCCACAGTTTTCTAAGCTCACTTTTTTGGGCTAATTCAAGTTTCTTGAGCAAGATGGTCACCAGTCTGCCTCCCCACTAGAGGCCCCTTGTCGGTATTTGCTCTCCCCATGGGATTTGCATTGCTGATCTAAGTTAAAGTCACTCTGCCCTCCTTCCTCTCTCCCAGCCCTTCTTATGTAACCTCCTTTGCAGTTTTTCCCTTAGTCACTGATTTCCATTTTTTAAGTATCCCAGGCACATGATCCAGTTCTAGTTTCTGTAACAGACAAAAAGAAAAATGTCTGCTTGCCAGGAGAGGAAACAGGATGCTGAAGTGATGCTTCTTTTGCCCCACATAGAGTGTTTCTGTTTGGATCTTCTCCCAGAATTCTTGGGAGAAGAGGCTGCCGCCAGTGGGGTGTGCTTTTTCAGATGTGGTTTGGCAAGTTAGAGACAGGCTCACTTCCTTTTGTGCTATGGGAACGCTCAGGCTAGATTACAGGAATGTGGTCTCTGGGGTTTGCCCTTGAGAAGCTGAGGCCAGTCCTCTGGTGTGTTATCTGCCCAGGGCTGGAGACAGACAGGCTCCATCAGCTCAGTTGGGTAACTCAGCACTTTGCTTGCAAAGGCCTTTCCAACCTGATTCCTAATGTTGACAAAGACCACCTATTTCTTTCTAAACGAAGAGAAGCCAAGTTTAATTCCAGGGCACTTTTTAAAGCAATTGTTCTTTGCCTAGAGAACTGATGCACTTTGCCTTTGACTTGATATCTTAACATATATTCTGAATATTTATTTCTGTATTGGTCAGTGAGTTATTTTTTGGAAACAAGCATGATTTTCCCCCCTCTCAAACTGCATTGTTTTCAAACTTTATTTTTTAATTTAATTTTTTTCCTGTTTTATTAAGATATAATTGGCATATAAGTTTAAGGTATACAACATAATGATTTGATATATGTATATATTGCAAAATGATTACCACAATAGGGTTAGTTAACATATCTATCACCTCACATAGTTATAATTTGTGTGTGTGGGGGGGTGAGGACTTTTAACGTTTACTCTCTTAGCAACTTTCAAATATACAATGCAGTATTATTAACTGTGGTCACTATGCTATATATTACATCTCCAGAACTTCTTATAACTAGAAGTTTGTACCCTTTGACAAGCATGGTTTCTAATTCTTCTATCCATGTGCTGGATAAACTCACTTTTTTGTTGAGACGGGTCTCTTAAGAAAGGCAATATTTTTTCTAAGTCAAAATATTCTTTTGACATGAACTTTTGGACTGGGGTTTATTAAGACATGGGGACTTTCCATAAAGGCTGGGGAGCTGTGGGCATTTCTGGTAGAGGAGAGGTGGATGAGAACCTCATTAGTCCATCTGGGTGCCCTTGCCAAAAACCCAACTCAAAATAGTTCAGTGGCACCCGGGTGGCTCAGTTGTTAAGAGTCTGCCTTTGGCTAGGTCATGATCCCAGTGTCCTGAGATCCAGCCCTGCATCAGGCTCCCTGCTCCATGGGAGGCCTGCTTCTCCCTCTCCCACTCCCCCTGTTTCCATTCCCTCTCTCGCTGTGTCTCTCTCTGTCAAATAAATAAATAAAATAAAATAAAAAACAACAAAGTAGTTCAGAAAACTAATGAGGTGGGGGGTGTGGGGGTGAGTGGCTGGGGGTAGCAGTGACACAGAGTATAAGAAATTAGAGTTTTGGGAAGGGGAAACCAGGGCAGCTTTGGAGACTTCTCTCTCAGTGGCTCATGTTTCTGTTTCACTATATGTGCCCCAAACTATATTCTCTTCTAGATACACATTAATGATTTTCTCTACCAGGTAGAGTCATGTCCTTGGGCAGCAACAACCTTTCTTTTTTTTTTTTTTTTAGTTTTTGATTGTTAAGTTAATCAC
Source organism: Neomonachus schauinslandi (assembly GCF_002201575.2). NCBI lineage: Eukaryota > Metazoa > Chordata > Mammalia > Carnivora > Phocidae > Neomonachus > Neomonachus schauinslandi. The sequence continues at coordinate 88,742,641 of NC_058408.1, forward strand.
CATACATTACATCATTAGTTTTTGATGTAGTGTTCCATGATTCATTGCTTGTGCATAACACCCAGTGCTCCATGCAGAATGTGCCCTCTTTAATACCCAACACCAGGCTAACCCATCCCCCACCCCCTCCCCTCTAGAACCCTCAGTTTGTTTTTCAGGGTCCATCCTCTCACATGGTTCGTCTCCCCCTCCGATTTCCCCCCCTTCATTCTTCCCCTCCTGCTATCTTCTTCTTTTTTTTTCCTTAACATATATTGCATTATTTGTTTCAGAGGTACGTATCTGTGATTCAACAGTCTTGCACAATTCACAGCACTCACCATAGCACATACCCTCCCCAATGTCTATCACCCAGCCACCCCATCCCTCCCACGCCACACCCCCACTCCAGCAACCCTCAGTTTGTTTCCTGAGATTAAGAATTCCTCATATCAGTGAGGTCATATGATATATGTCTTTCTCTGATTGACTTATTTCGCTCAGCATAACACACTCCAGTTCCATCTAGGTCGTCAGCAACACCCTTTCATCCAGCTTTCTCTGCAAGTAAAGAATACCCCTCCCCCCAGACTGTGTGTGTTACCATGCACCAAGCCCTTGGCCAATCACCAATGCAGGGGAGCTGAGGTCCTGTGATTGGTCCACTGCTGGTCCTCCACCACCAGACCAATCCTGGGGGTTGAGGGGGCAAGCTCATGAGGTCTTCTGAGAAGATGGCTGCTCTCATTCCGAAGACTTACTAAAGCTGTTCCCCAGGGGTAGGGTGGTGCTGGGTTTACTCCAAGAGTCCTCTGCAACATTCCTAAGAAGACCATTCCGCGGCTCCTCACTCTACAGAATGTTCTTCACAAGCGCGCTCATCCTCTGGGTTTCCTTTTGTGGTTTCTTGCCTTGTTCCGTGGTTCTCAACAGCTTCTGATTTCTCAGTTAAGCTGTTCTGTTCCCCTCTGCACTTCCCTGTCTCAGCTACTTAGCAAACTCCTACTTAGCTTTCAATATTCCATTCTGATGTTGTTTCCTGGAAAGGAATTCCTGCATCATCATCCTTCCCCAGGCAATCTCTTCCTCCTACGGGTTGTCACAACGCCTTGTTCACATTACTATATTTCTTAGCACTCATAATCATTTGCTGACATGTTTTACACTCCGTCCTCCTCCAGACCATGAGACATATTGGGTTCCATTCATCTTTGAAAACCTTTTAATTCTGACCAGGTTTATGAGTACCGTACTTTAGAAAAGAATTTACAGAGGGTTGGTTCTATAATTCCAAAGACTGCATCATCACAGAATTTGTATTGCAGCCGTGTTTGTGAATTGGAGGGCTGTTTTAGCAGAGCAATCCCCAACATTGTATTTAAATTTTGCTACACCTAGCAGCTAGTATGCTGAGGGGTGGGAGTGGAGAGGGTAGGGAGCTTGGAACAGCTGAGAGATATAATTGAGGATAAGAAAATGAAAGAATTTTAGACAGAGGAAAGCATATGTTTTGCATATTCTGATTTTAAGCATTCTGTGCCATTGTTTCCTTAAGCATACTAGTTCCTGTTGGATGGTTGTTCTGATATCTCGGTAGGGAAATACATTAACAATATGTAAAATTAATCTGTTTAGTTGCTAATAGGCAAGAGAGGCATGAAAGTGAAGGCACAAAGGGAGGAAGGGAATGATTTGAATTTCTCCTAATTTGAATCTTTCAGCCTTGTAGTCTGTTGATCCAAGGAAGAAAAAAGCAAATCTATGGAAGTTATTAAATTACATATCTAATGTTATCATTTAAGGATAAGGCATGAAAGTATCGCATTTTAATGAGAGACTTGTTATTGTAAATTAATGTATATTTTCACAAAGAAAAGCCTATTGTTTCCCTCTCTTTTTGCCAGACTTATGGGAAGCCTGGCCCCCGAATCAAAGAATTAATTCCCACATGTTGATAATAATTTTTAATTTTAGGGGGAAGAAAAATATGATTTAAAACAGTGGTCCCTAATCCTAGATGATTTTTTTAAATCTACAGGCATACCCTGCTTTATTGTGTTTCACTTTATTGCGTGTCACAGATACTGTGTTTTTTATAAATTGAAGGTTTGAGGCAAACTTGCCTTGAGCAAGTCTATTGGTGTCACTTTTTCAACAAAATTTTCTTACTTTGTCTCTGTGTTACATTTGGTAATTCTTGCAATATTTCAAACTTTTTCATTATTATTATGTTTGTTATGGTGATATGTTATCAGTGATCTTTGATGCTACTATTGAAATTATTTTGGTATGTACATTTTTTAGATATAATGCTATTGCATGCTTAATAGACTACAGTCTTGTGTAAACATAACTCTATGCACTGGGAAACCAAAAACATCAAATTTACTTTATTGTAATATTTGCTTTTTTGCAGTGGTTTGGAATTGAACTGGCACTATCTCTGAGGTGTGCCATCTTCCCTGAGATGGAGGAGTGAGAGGGGACCCACATATAAGAGCCTACTGTGGAAGAATAAAGTCCACTGTGGCTAGAATTTGAGGGAAAGAGCAGAGTGAGCCCTGTGTGATGCTGAAAGGATAACATTCTTCCAAGCACATGAGATACAAGTGCTGAGGACTTCCTGGAATCACTGGGAGAGATTTTTGGAGGGTGTGGTTTTCTTATAGTTAGTAGATGTGCATGGTTGGGAAACATACCTTTGCTATGGTTATGAAAACAGATTCATAATGTTTAAGGAAAACAGAAATTGTATATGGTTTCCTTGTTGGAAATCATTATAAAATGCTATATTCCTGCCATAGTAATTGGAGTAGAGAGGGTCAACTTGCTGTGATAAGCAAGAGCACTAGACTGGATGTCAGAAACAGCATTCCAATGCTGGGACTCATTCCCTTCTGTGTGACTTTGAGCAAGTTTTAGTTTCCTTTGTGATGTACCACCTAGGGTCCAGCTATGATTAATCGAAATAATAAATGGGAAAGTGCTATACAAATGGAAGGTGGACTAATTAGAGTTGAATTTGCTCTTGATTGAAGAATCTCGGTGATTAACGAACTGTTCTCTAGAGCAGTTGTCCTAGGGATTGTACCTAAATGTCTTTGGGACTTTAAAAAATATAAAGGATGCATTGGCCCTGCCTCTGGATATTCTGATGTGGGGGAGGGAATACATCTACATACAGGTTTAAAATTCTTTGGGTGAATTTTAGGGTCACCAGAGGCTGAGAGCCACTGCTTGAGTATGAAGGTTGGTGGTGAGTGGACAGAGTGCTGGCAACCTGAATCCTGACTCTGTCCCCACAAACATTTCTGTGCTGTAGGAGGAAGTTTGGCAGGATCTTAAAAAGGTCACTACACTCTCCGTGCTTCATTTTCCCCATTTGTAAAGTGCAGAGCTGGACTAACCAGTGAACATCTACCTTTTTAAAGCCACAGACTCCTTTATTCAATGAGAATTTTACTTGGAAGGTTTGACATGTAAAACTAAACAAAGTGGTTCTGCTTTGACTCTGCTTAGCAGCCCTTAATCAAGGATCTCAGAAGCCATTGGTCTGGATGGTCCATAATATCACTTCTAGCACTAGAATTCTATTCAAAGCACAGAAAGTGTTCATAAATTTGTACTGGCTCTCTTTGGGAAGCTGGAAATTTAATGATATTTATATTCTGAGGATTGTGAATTGAGGCAGGTGGTTAGACGGAGTTGGACATTTATCTGTTTGCTGCCTTATCTTTCTTCTGCCCTGCTCTGATTATCAGATGCCTTGCCAAGTTGCAGCCAGATAGGATAGCCAAAGGCTGCACTGGCAGGAGACTGGAGGACAGGAGAAAATGTAAACCAGAATATTTCAACCTTTCTTTCTCTGTGTTGGGTGATGTCTCTGGCAGATAGGCTCTCCTCCCTCCTTCCAGAGTCAGCCTGCTGGGTTAAGAGTGTTCAGGTACCCCTTAACTCTAATAACACACCTCTCCCACTGTCCCACCAGCCCTAGGGAGGAAGGCAGCTTCTATCTATAATTGTGTGCTAATATCTATGTGGCCTCACTACCATCCCCTTTGGCCTTCAGTTCTTCTAACACCTGTAAAACAAATTTCCTGTATTAATTTTCCTCTCTTGAACTACCTGGAAAGGACTCTATTTTTCTGACAAGATTTGATATCCTAACTGATAGTGATATATTGGGATTACCTCATGAAGATCCTGAAAAGCATACTAAGGAGTTTGCATTTTATGCCTTAATGTTGGGAACCTTGTATTTAAGTAAAGTCAGTGGTCGCAGTGTGGATATTGGACTAGAAAAACCAATGTGAGGACACAGGGGACAACAAATGTTACCATAATACAATGGATCTGTTTTACTATTCAACTTTATCATAAAAATGTTTTACTCATTTCTGGCTATGATTTTTCTTGGGGAAATTTTTTTTTTCTAGCACCTCAGGGGAATTCTGCCCTCAAATATCTCTTGGCTGAGAGATCCACACTCCCTTTTCACTTTGATTTTCAAAAGGAGTCAGATGGCACATAGTGACATGAGTCACCATGTTAAAGGAATTTCACGATAATGGAGGTAAAGATAACAAGAAAAATAATCCCTCTCCTAGGTATCTACCCAAGAAAAATGAAAACCTACATCCACACAAACACTTGCATGCTAATGATCTTAGCAGCACTATTCATAATAGCTCCAAATGAGAAACAGTCTATAGGTCCATCATCTGGTGACTGGATGAACAAAATGTATATATTTACACAGTAGAATACAATTGAGCAATAAAAAAGAATGGGCTACTAATATAGCATACAATGTTAATAAACTTCAAAAACATGATGTGAGGTGAAAGATATCAGACATAAGAGATCACATATTATATATTCCCCTTTATATGAAATATTCAGAAAAGGCAAATATCTATAGAGACAGAAAGTAGATTAGTGGTTACCTGGGGTGGGGTATGGATGGGGGTGGGGATTAACCTATAAAATGGCATGAACAATCTTATTGGGGTGTTGGAATGTTCTAAAATTGACTTATTGTGATGGTTGCCCAACTTAGAAAATGCACCAAGGAATCACTGAATTTGTACACTTGGTGTGCATGAATTATATGATAGGTAAAATATGCCTAGCAAAGTCATTTTAAAAAGGAGAAAGATAATAGGCAACAGCACTGTTATTAATCTAGGCCTTTTTAGAAACCGTTTAGTTAGTTACTATGTTACCTTCTGCTATGTTGTCCACATAATCTATGTCATTTTCTTGGACTTTCATCCCAAAACACCATTGAAACCTTCGATGAAGTCTAACTAGCTTACCATTAGTCTGGTACTCCTAGGCATCATTCAGTTCCATCAAGAGACACAATGTGGTCAGATGGGTTCCGGCTCTTATAAATGAATACTAATGAAAAAGGGGGATCGTTTTCTTGGAGGTTCAGGACTTTAAACTCCCACCATCATCTAACCCCAAAATGGTCCAGAATCTGATAGTCTAATACCAATTCCTAACAGATGTTTGGGGGAATAGTAACTGGTACCAGATGGTATGCACTTAGAGGTTTGGAAGAGAACGCTTGCCTTTGTTTTCTGCACTCGATAGTGGAGAGATGGGTGATAAATGCTTTTAAAAACAATTTCTGGCCAGTATGGTAATAGCTTTAATTCCTATGATGTGAAGAGTGAGAATCCCTGTTTATCTTGCTGTGTTGTGACACTAAGTGCTTGATGGGAAAGACTGCTGTTCATAACAAAGCTCAGTGACTCACATAATAAACTATGGATTCTTCCCACACTGACTTTGTCATGACCTTCAGATTAAAGCCCCTTCTTCTGACTCTTGTGTCCACAGATCTGCCATCACCAGCCCGGTGAGTATCACACCATGATCTTTGAAATGGCTGAGCTGGATATTTAATTCCTAGTTTTATCATTCTTTCATGCTTTCTCTCTGGGAAATAGGAAGGAAAATAATAGGCCCTCCCCTCTCCACACCCAAACCTGTACCTCAGCACAGCTAGAGGAGAGGAGAGCTCACTCAGCCGTAGCTCTGCCATCATTAATTGAGGGACCTCCGGAAAACTACTGAACCTTAGATTCTTCATCTACAAAAGACTTCTTACAGTGCCTGTCACCTCCATAGCACCATGTGGAGAAGAATGTAATAGAGGTAAATATTTTTAAAATTTTACTAGAAGAGACATTCGGATACTTTTGATTCTGGGCTGAATTCAAGCAGAATTTCAGACCCTTGGGGGTATATAGGAAGAAAGCAGACCATAGAATTAACCTGAAATTTTTCACGTGCTTCCTCACTTTCAGATCCCGAGCACTCCCCGTTTGGTGCTCCTCATGCTGGGATCTTTGCAGCTGCCTGGAGTAAAGGAGGACAGCTGCAGATCCTTGGATAATTGAATCCTAAGACTGGCAATAGATGCCACTACATCCCCCACCAGCCACACATTCCCACTAGCAAGATATCCATCCCCATCGAAATGCTGTCCCCTGCACTCTTCTCTGTTGCCTTTCCTCTGCCCTGCCACATCTATATTCTTTTCATCTCCACTTAATAGATGCCTAAATGCCTGACATACAACAGCGATGCCTGTTTCCATGGAGCTGCTGTTTCCGAGAAGGCTTGCAACAGACAAAAACAAGGTGGAAAATGGCCTCCTCACTGGAGATAAAAAAGAAGCTGCCCTGATGAGGAAATCTATTTCCACCTCCTGTCTCTGAAATTCCCCTCTTCTGCCTCTGGTTTTCTTTATTGTGCACCCCCAGAAGCAATTACTCCCTCACAAGCCAATACACACAGTAGAGAAAATATTGATTCTATAACCTGGTTTTGGTAAATGCTACTGAAGAGAGAATGGTTTGCACAAAAATAGAGCCTCCCAATTACTTTAAGACTAAAGTTTCATCTACTATCATGCCTTATATTGTTGGAGAACTCTAACGGTCAACTATATATTTTAGAACGTTTGGAAGAAAACAACCATTACCTGTGTATCAGCTTGTGCAGGTGTGTCACATACCTGTACCTGTGTCCCTATCAGTTTATTAGAATCAAGATACTTTAAAACCCCTGACACATGTCAGCTACAATGCTGGGCTCCGAGGAAACAAAGATGACAGGGCTCCTGCCTTCTAGGACCTCACACCTTTGAAAGGTAGGCATTTGAATAGCTACCTGTAGAATGTTCTGCTAAGTTATTTAAAAATCTAATAGGAGCACAGACAAGGTAGCAAAGAATTGTGGTGATGAAGAGAGAGTTTGAGAAGAGCTATTGGAGAAAGAACATTTATGCTGGGCTTCAAAGGATGAACTGAAATTTCCTGGTTGGACAAGTATGAAGGGCATTTCAGCAGAGGCAAACTGAATAATGATCTTGAAACATGGCATGTCCAAGGAACATGTAAACCTGAAAGGTTAGAATGCTAGGTAATATTTCACCAAGTGTGTTCATCAGCATTACCATCACTGGGGTGTTTATCTAATTCTTCAGTTTCCTGAGCCCCAACCCAAGCCCACTGAATCAAAATATCTGAAAGTAGGGACTAGGAATCTGAATTTTAGAAGTGCATGTGATGAATAAAGGTTGAGGACCATCTGTCTTAGGCTGTTCTAGGTAGGGTGGGGAATGCAGGGAAGGACACATGACTCCAAGTCCTTCTGGGCTTATATGCCTATATACTATCAGAAAGATTGGTCAGTTCGGTTCCAAGTGTGTTCAGTCAAATAAACAGAATTCACTGTTTGTAAATATATTATTGTAAATTGTAAAACTTCTGTAAAGAGAAGCCAACTTGTAAAATAAAGATCTTTGCCAAAAGGCAAAGATCTAACTGACCCGATTTAAAAATGGCAAAATGTTTTCCAGACTGTTTTTAGCTCCAAAGAGAATCTTCTTCTCACATGACACTGGGGACCTTGATGAAAATCTCTCCCTGATTGGCCGGACAAAACATTCTCAAGGAGTCTCAAAAGGGAGTCATCACAGAGTTGCTCCCAGCAATCTCTCCATCCTTGAGCTTAGTTGTACAGGGCTGAGTGACGGTAGAGCCACTGTGAGGAGGAGAGGGCAGAGAACAAGCTGGGAAGTTGATGGAATCCTGGCCTGAGGCACAGAGCCTGGATCAGAGAGTGGCTGCTTCAGAGAGAGATGGATCTCTTCTCAATAGGAACACCAGCATCAGTGCAAATTGATGATTCCATATAAGAAGCAGACAACATAAATTGGGCAGAGCAGCACAATAAAGCCAGAAAGAGGCAAAATATTGGTAGCCATTCAGAGCTATGCACTTTTCTAACCTATCCTCAGAGTGATTTGTTGCTGATTTCACAGCCAAATAGTAATCCTAGATACTTACATTGCAAAAAACTGCACATACAAATACCTGCAGTTAAATTACTGGCTTAAAATTGATACATAATTCAGTCAGTGTTGACTTACTATTTCTCAACAAAACCATTTTTCCCTCTCTGAGATCGTATTTCTCATATTATGACCAACAGACCTCTCCATCAGAACTTACTGAGCTTGTGAGAAAGCAGAGACTTGGGTTCTACCGCTGGTCTTCAGAACCAGACTCTCTTAAGTTTAGGGGCCAGCAATCTGCATTTTCAAATCCTCATACAGGTGATTCTTAAGCACATGAAAGTTGAAGAACTTCTACTCTGAAGTCCCTGATTAAACTGCCCTTTTCAGATCCTGTTGAAGTAAGATAACTGAACTGAGTCCCCTCACTGGGACCAGTCTGATAGGGTAGAATTGGTATGGAAATTGAAAGGAATTGGCTCCAAACAGGTGCAGTTTTATTCAAGAAATGAATGGAACAGGCCAGCTGCGAAAATATTTGAATATTTGGTTAATTGAATTAAAATAATCAAGTTATTTTGATATTGTAAAAACAGTAAAAAAAAAATCGGCTATTTGTAATGCCCTTGCATCATTGGAGCTGAGTGTATTCAGGAGACTAATAAATCAAACATAGCTCGTAAAGATTAAAAAGGAATCATAAAATAATAGAGCTGGAAGAAACCTTAAAGATGGCCTGGTCTGGTGTTTTATTTTACAGATGAAGAAATCAGAGCCTGGGGAGGCCTAGTGACCAAGGTCATACAGCTCATTAGTGGCTAAAAACAAAAATGTCCTGATTTCTGGCCTGTGGTACCTCCCCTGAGACTAGAATAAATAAATAAATCCAGCTACTACTGGAAAGGTAAAATAATATTTTTCCCCCTTAAAAAGTAGCCTTGTTTTCTCATTGAGAGGAAAAAGTCACTAAAATAAAAAGTATAAACAAAGATGCTGACTCATGGACCAAAAGGGAATTTCAATGATTTGATGATCCTGGCTTAAAATAGTCATTCAATCACTTTGTCATTCATTCAGTAAGTATTGCAGGATGACAGCTCTCCTCATACTTAGAGAAAGCAGGAAATGCTCTCCAGAGAGTGAGAGAGTGCCATGTCAGTAAGATGACACTGGGGAGAGCTTGCTGTTTGGCTGCCAAACCCTCCCCCATCTGTCTTCACCTGCCCCATCTAATTTTCCTCTCACACTGTTGCTCAAATTGAACTGTCCACCCCAGGAAGCCAAGTTTATTCTCCCTCTACACCTTTCCACCCCATTATGGTTCTCTTTTTGGTTCTCCAAATTCTGTAATTCAAAGATCAAGCTTGAGAGTCTTTACTTCCTCCAAGACTGTTCTTTCTTCTTGGATCTCAAGGACCTATCCTTCAGTGTACTCCTGTTATCATACTTACACTCCTGTTATAACTCTCACACCCCTGTTATACCATTATAAATAATTTACTGGTATTTTTGTTTTCTATTAGTTAGAATTTTGTTAGCATGGCTTCTGTAGGCAACAGGATGTGGTTGAAAGTGCACATGCATTGTAGTCAACATTGCTACCTAATTGCCTGGATTCCTTGTGACATGCTGGGTATCTCAGTAACATGTACCTTCACCTCAGCGACTTTCCCACCCTCAGTCCACCACCTGACAAACCTCCCTTTGTTCTGTGTCTCACTAAATTATATGCCATACCTGGCCAGAAACCGGGGGTCATCTTTTACCAATATCTCTTTCCCACATAGTAACAATCATAAAGCATAATTTCCCCCCCTAACATCTCCAGAATCCACCCACTTCTCTCCACCATCACTCCTGCTACTATTCTTAGGACTGCGACCCATTCTTACCTAGATCATCATAATAACTCCTAATTCCCACCTTGCTTCCTTCAATGTTTGTTCCATTCTGCAGCCATGATGATTGTTCGTAACTTCTCATACTGTCACTTTCCTGCTTAAAACTTTTGGCTCTAAGGTTAAAGTTGCAACCATTCAAAACCCTCCAGCCTCATCTCTTTCTGCTTTCCTACCTTGAACTTCATCTCCAGCAAGACCAAACTGTTCACATAGTGCCTCAGGTTCTCTGTTGCTGCTGGACCTTTGTACACACTGGTTCCTATGCCTGGAATGCCTTTCTTTCATGTTTTTGCTTTACTGCTGATGATTTTAGGGACTTAGAAATGTCTCTTTCTAAGCTAGGAAGTTCCTGTGATCCAGGTGTCATTCCTGTGTATTTTCCTAACACTCTGAGCTTACTCCTTGCTATGGGTTGAATTGTGTCCCTCCAAATGATATGTTGAAGCCTTAACCCAGGTACCTGGGTTAAGGTACCTGAAATAGGATCTTTGCAGATATAATCAAGTTCAGATGATGTCAGTAGGGTGGGCTCTAGTTCCCAATATTACTGAATGCTATGTGAAAATGCAGCCACACAGGGTGAACATTGTGTGATGACAGAAGGAGAGATTGGAGTGACAGAGCTGCATGCCAAAGAATGCCAAGGGTTGACAGTCATGACTAGAAGCTAGGAGGAGGCAAGGGGGAATTCTACGCAGAGTCGTAGAGGGAGCATGGCCCTAATGACACTTTGACTTTAGACTTCTAGCCTCTAGCACTATGAGAGAATAAATTTCTGTTTTTTAATTTTCCCAGTTTGTGACACTTTGTTACAACAGCCCTAGGAAACTAATATACTTCACTGGGGCTTCCCAACCATCTCTGTACTCCCCCACATTCTCTAGCTTCCCTGGTGTTTAGGGTTAGGACCACATACCAGATTCTGGTCAGTGTGCTTTGGATAGAAGTGATATTAGCCAAATCCATCCTGCTTAATCCTTCAGGGGATTTTTCCTATGCAATGGCAAACTTGGGGGCCCCATGGCAACTTTGAGGGCCCACAACTGAGTAGCTACAAGATGAGGGAGGGTGATTCAATATGCATAGGGTTTTTTATGCATGGGAGATAAAACTTTACTGTGTGAGCCACTGAAATTTGAGGGACTATTGATGACCATGGCAGAGCCAAGCCTATTTTGACTAATATACAAAGCAATGTGGACACATGGGAGGTGCTGAGAAGTGCCTGTTGGCTGGCTAATTAAACCATCACAACAAATAAAGATAACAGAGAGTCTTCACTGAATAAAGACTGAGAAATACAGGCATCTTTATGTTTCTTCTTGGCATGCTTTGCTAGTTTAAAAACGTGTCTGGGACTTGAATGTTTGGACTGAGAAGAGGCTGCCCTGCCAAGACAGCTGCTGTGGTGAGGCTGTCTCGCCATGACACTGGACTGGTCCATGTGCCTGAGCTTTAAAAGAAATCCATTTAGTGAGACCAACTAAAATTGAAGCCGCCTGCTTCACCATCTTCCTCTCTCTGCAGGTGAAAATGATGTAATATTTTTATTATCAAGCATGTTTTTATAAGAAGTTATTGTTGTGCAGCAAGTCTTGCCATAAAGTTAATAAGGATAGTTAATTAAGACATTAAAATCTAAGCTACAGTAATTATCTGGAAGTAAAGTAAATGTCTAGTAAGCTAGAAAACAGAGCATCACCAATAAAAGACACAAATTGAGCAGACATTCTCTAGTAATAGAATTAAAATTTAACAATGTAAACCAGATAGCCACTTGTTACTAAAATGTGAATCTAAAGCTTTATTTGCACAGAGACATAAGTTCCAGAACATTTGGGCAAAAGTTCCAGTGCTTAATTGGTGAATGGGATTCACTATATTTGACCGTGCATCAAATGTTACTGGGATGAGAAAGGGGTCTTGTTGGTCACAGGAGTTCCTTAATGCCCAGAGGACAAGAGTCATCAGCATTCGTTTATTATGATTGACTCATGAAGGACACGTATGAGTGTATCCTGCCGAATTCTCACTTTTAGTTAGAATAAGACCTGTAGCGATGCCCATCAATCCAACTGTTTTTCTCTTGTCCATTCTCCCTCCCACACACAGATGACTCTTCAGTACCTTTTCCTCTCCACACATTTCTATAACCACACTAATTCACCTCCCTGCATCTGTTCCCAGGTATTCTGACTCGTCTCTCTTCAGTTTCTAACACTTCTGCTTCTTATTTCACTGAGGAAACAAAAGCAATGGTGAGAGAATATCCACACATTTCTATAACCACACTAATTCACCTCCCTGCATCTGTTCCCAGGTATTCTGACTCGTCTTCTATTATTATGGAAGAAATGTCTGAGATCCTGTGCTTATGCACTAGATCCCAGCTCCTCTTACCTACTCAAGGCATTACTACAGAAATATTCCCCTCTTTCTTTTCCAGCAAGATTTTTCTTCTCTACTGGATTGTTTGTTTTTTCCACTGGATTGTTGTTATCAATATGCAAGGGTCAAGAACTGTGAGGAGTCTGATATTTTACCCTACTTGCAAACCACAAGTGAGCCTGTCACAATTTTATGGCTGCTAGTAGAAGCTATGAGATTCCTGGGTCGAAAACAAAGGACTTTATTATTGACAGGAACAGCAGTAGTCAGAGGTTCAGCATTTTATTGTTGGTTCCCTGAGCCCTAACACTCACATGGTAATGCAAAAAGGACCAGGTGACACCTGTATACACAGTAAATTGGGTTACAAGAGAGGAATTCTGAGCTTGAATTATTTATTATGCTGGACAGTAAATATGCCTGCCCTTTGTTCTCCGTCCTACTTTAGCTTTCTGATCCAGACTTTTCTGGATTTACTTAGCCCTGCTGTGTTATGGAGTAGACCCATCAAGACAAAATGTTTACTGAAGTTGATTGACTCAGTTACCTTTTCCAGGGTAACAGTTCTTAATCTGGTATATATGAATTGGCCTCAAGTCTGTGAACTTCATGAAATGTAAAATGTGCATATGTGGCTGTCTGAAATTTTCTAGGGAGAGGATTCACAGATTTCACCAAGGGGAACTCAGTATTCAGAAAAAAATTGATAACAATTTCTTAGAATCATTCTGATGGTACCTGCAGATCAGGGATAGAATTAAATATGATCAGAAAAGAACCCAAAAGAGTATCCATCTAGGCAATTGATTACTCATTCATATAAAGAGTTTCTAAAATTTGAGCGTGCATGGAAATGTCTTGGGGATCTGATATACAATAGATTATTGAGTCACTGAAATTCAAATTTAGTAAATCCAGATTAAGGTTCTGGAATTGGCCTTTTAAATAAGTTTAACAGGAGATTCTTTTTTTTTTTTTTTTCAAATTTGGCTCTACCATTTATTAGCTGTGTGATCTTGGGCATGGTTTTTTTTAAAAAATTTTTTATTGTTATGTTAATCATCATACATTACATCATTAGTTTTTGATGTAGTGTTCCATGATTCATTGTTTGTGCATAACACCCAGTGCTCCATGCAAAACGTGCGCTCTTTAATACCCATCACCAGGCTAACCCATCCTCCCACCCCCTTCCCCTCTAGAACCCTCAGTTTGTTTTTCAGAGTCCATCGTCTCTCATGGTTCATCTCCCCCTCTGATTTCCCCCCCTTTATTCTTCCCCTCCTGCTATCTTCTTCTTCTTCTTTTTTTTCTTAACATATATTGCATTATTTAACAGGAGATTCTGATGTAGGTGTCCTCCAAGCACACTTTTGACTTTCTAATGTGTTTGGCCAAGTAAAGATATGGCTCTCCTCTATTTTTTGATCAGCTGCGACCATTTCATTGTTCCCGGATTGTGGTTCCCATATAGTGGTTCCCAAACCTGGCTCGGCACAAGAATCATTCAGTGAGCCTGTGGTTAGTGGTGTTGATAGTGGTGGTTTTAAAACACAGGTATTCAGGCTACACCCCCAGAGACTCTTATTCACTAGGATGGGGGCTGAACATCTACTTTCAAAAATCTCTCAAGGTTATTTTGGACACAGCCATGATTAAAACCATTGCATTCTTAATCTCAGGAAACAAACTGAGGGTTGCTGGAGTGGGGGTGGGGTGGGGGGTGGGGTGGCTGGGTGATAGACACTGGGAGGGTATGTGTTATGGTGAGTGCTGTGAATTGTGCAAGACTGTTGAATCACAGATCTGTACGTCTGAAACAAATAATGCAATATATGTTAAGAGAAAAAAGAAGAAGAAGAAGATAGCAGGAGGGGAAGAATGAAGGGGGGGAATCGGAGGGGGAGACAAACCATGAGAGACGATGGATTCTAAAAAACAAACTGAGGGTTCTAGAGGGGAGGGAGGTGGGAGGATGGGTTAGCCTGGTGATGGGTATTAAAGAGGGCACGTTCTGCATGGAGCACTGGGTGTTATGCACAAGCAATGAATCATGGAACACTACATCAAAAACTAATGATATAATGTATCATGATTAACATAACAATAAAAAAATAAAAAAAAAAAAACCATTGCAGTAGAGGCCAGGACCAAAAGCATTCATGTTGAAATAATTCCACACAGTATGGAAAGCTTTGCTTGTGGATCTGGTCCCAGAAGCAAACTGGAAGTTAAATATTACAACAGAGATATGCTGTGAAAACATTTCCATTTTATTAACCTTTGGGCTCCTCTTAAAAAGGCAAGTAAGCAAGTAACAGTTGAACATTTGTTAATGTTTTACTTTCACAGAAGTCAGTGAAGGGAAACAACCCATGGATTGGATTTCAAAATGGAGTGTCAGCCATGAAAAAGCCAAAGTGAGATCTTTACTAGGACTTCCTATGGTATTGTCACTGCTCCAAGCAACAGTTTGATTAAAATGAAAATGACTCAGTGAAGGAGCTGAGTGAAATCTCAGAAGGAATAATGGTACCAGGGACTGGAACTTTTAAAAACAGTATGTTCTCCAAACACCAAATGGGAATGATTCAAATGTATCATTAATGCTCAAAGTCACCTCCAGTTATAGACATAGAATCTTCAGTAATTATTTTTGTATCTAATACTCTCAAAATTATGAAGAGAAGCTAAACAGTTAATATCCAATAGTAAAGAAAATGCACAACCACTACATACTATTTATACAAAAGACAGGCTAAAACTAAAACCCTGAAGAAAGTTGTAGTATTATTTTATAAAAGACATTCACTTTAATTGAACAGATGCTCATTCAGTGGTTCTTTACTGTGATTCAAATGAGATAATGTATATAGAGCCCTAATCATGATATCCATTATCTAGTAAGTGTTTAGTAAGTTATCATCCTAATACCTGAGGATTCTGGAATCTTGTGGCAAGTCTAATGGGAATGAAAGTTCCCAGGTGACTGATGGCCAGGCTTCTAAATATCACAATTAAAATTCTCAAACCAGAGAGATGAAGACTACCCTAACATCTATCTCAGGAAGATGGTAGTCTTTTCTAAAGTATGATGAAGTGAAGACACATATTCCCCATCTTACATCACAACTCTAGTGTTGGTGAAAAAAACTCAAGGGTTTCAGACTATTAGTTTCAAACTCCTAGGAAACTTATTATGCAGTACCTAGTGAGAGGAAATGTAAACTGGGAAGAGCAAGTCAAATACCTGAACTCCCCTGGATTTGTCTAAAAGAATGTCACGTTTGGAGGGAAAATCTCTTGGGAATCTTTCCAGGCTTCTTCATCTCTCACTCCTATTTTCCACTGGAGCCCTTCACTGGCTTTTTTTCTATCCCCTCCTCTCACACCAGGAGCTAATGATTAAGAAACTTTCTTGTTTCCTTAATTCTCATTACCCAAGATCTTGGCATGCCTTACTTTAAGTAGTACTATCCTAAACCTACTGAATCAGAACCACATATTATCAACATCCCCAGGTCATTCATTTGTCTATTAAAGTTTGAGAAGCACTGGTCTAAAACACATAATTTAGTTCCTCTTTGTTTCATGATGCCCATGGAGAGCTTTAAATTGTACATTAAATTTGTGGTTAATGGTTAATTCAGTAAGCAACAGGAGACATGGAACATTTTTTGCACAGCAGAATAAAAGAGCACATGCCTGAAATTTTTTCGTCTTGATGACCAATGGTAGTCTTATTGCACTAAGGTTTCTAAATTACTTTGGCTTGTGAGAGAATTTGAGTAGAAGCTGAAAACTATATATTAGAGCAAATATCATGCACCATTTTAAAAAATTAACTGGCTTAGAATCTTATAATTGGGAACTACAGCTACATCAAGTTATGTATTCCAGTTAAGCCATTACCTACCCTCCTGCCAGAGGAAGTATCCTCACAATAACATGTTAATTATTTTTAACCCACAACCTGAAGAGGTCGTAATGGTTATTTTCTCTGACATGCTTGTGATTTAGTCTTATGAGTCATTCTTCTTAGCAAAACAAAAATTGGATCTGGAACCACAGACTTGTACAGAAATAGCTAATGGTTCACCTCCCAACATCATTCACTCTGCTTTGAATTTTTTTGAAAAGAAAATTCTCTTAACTTTGTGATTTTTGACCTTAGAAGCTCCCAAGTCTAGATCCACACCACTGGACCTTTTTTCAGTGAACAGGCCAGTTAGTTCAGCAAACAAAAGCCAAATTAACCAACAGCAGACACCAATAGGTAGTAGGCAGAAATAACACTTAATGAGCAACATGAAGAATAAAAAAGGTGAATATTTAAAGCACCAAAAGACAAAGTGGGTAAAGACATTCCCAACCCAGTCAAAAATTAGAAAAGGAATAGTGGTTAGCACTATAGGCTAAAATTCTAAGCTTCCCTAATGCAAAATTTGCAGCTATAATTTGTTGTTTCAGGACCAGACAGATACTTTACATATATTTTCCCCTAATTCCCTATGACCTTGCAAGGTGGATATCATTATTTGCTTTTCAAAGATGAGCATACCAAGACCCAAAGTTTACCTAACTTGCCCCAAATTATACATATACCGAGGAAAGAATCAGGATATTGTCCCGGGTTTGACTGTCTCTGAAGCCCATGACCCATTCCCTCTACCACAATACCTCTTTTGAGGAAAGGGTCACCTTCAATTTTTCTATCTACCGAAAATTATCTCACTGTGAAGAGGAAGAGCTCCTCTACTTCTTAAACCACCATTTTCCAGAATGTGCTCAATGGCACACCAGGTCTGAGAGATTCTCTATGAAAAAAGGCTTCTATAGACAGGTGAGTTAGGAAACAGAATACTTAGTGGATTCCAATGAACATTTAAGAAGGCCTTGTAAACTATTTGATCTTGAAACATTTGTTCTACTTATATTTGATATTTTAAAGAACTCTATAGGAAATGTTGCCTTAACCTCTTTGAGATATCTATGTCTAGGTGCTTATTAACAAAATAAAATAAATAAAAAATCATAAGGATTATGGAAAAACCATGGAGCATTACTCTTAGAGCCAGATAAAGGACTCACACATTTGCAAATGATCTTCAAGCTAATAAGTAACTCCTGCACTCCTTCCTCATCTCTTTCTCCCACTTCCTGAACGCATTTGGACTATGCAGTCAGATCTCTCTATGCCCCTCAAATCTGACCTCTTCTACAGGGATAGAGTACCCGTTGTCATTGCTTTGTTTCAGAACCTTCATTTCCATATTTCATCTTCCACACTTCATTTTTCCAATCAACTTCATTTTCCACACTTCATCTAGAAATCTTTCTAAAAAATTAATCATAAAAAAACAAATCTCCTTGTGCCAAATTTCATTTTAACACCTTTATTATCTCTCTGCTGCTTACTAGATAAAGTTCGAAACTTTTAGTTGGCACGTGAACTTCGCACTCTGTTTCCAGGATATATCTTGATACTCTCCGATCAAGTTGAGCTCAACATTGTTCCTAGCACATTCCAGGTTCTTCATGATTCCTTAGTGTATGATGTCCTGTGCCCAGAATGTTCTTTCTTCCCTTCTTTGCATGGCAAACCCCATTCCCCCTTCACATCCAGTTTAATTACCACGGCCTTTTAAACACCTTTTTCAACATTCTGAGGCAAAGTTTGCTACTTTCTTTTTTATGCTCTTACAGGTTTTTGTTCCTTTCTCTATAGGGTTACCAGGTAGGTTTTAAATTTAATTGCTTTCTAGTTTCTCATTCTAACTAAACTGTAAACTTCTTGAAAGTAAGAACTCTTACTCATTTTTACAGTCTTATTTTTAATAGGTGTTAATTAAATGTAGCAAAAATTGAGAGCTTGTTACAGAGCACCCCAGATATAAAGATTTAGTTACAGCAGCTGCTCTGTTTTCTCTCTCATGTTCTCTCATTTTGAGGTTAAGCTTCATCACACTCTAAGTCTCTTAGATTTTTATATACTTTTTTCTTTCCAAGTTTCACAATTACTTCTTTAGGACTCCTGCCTGTAGTGTGACAGCCCATCATATCATTTCTTTGATCACTCAGATCCTCTTGAACCAGGCTTATCATTTCTTACACAGTGTTTATGATCTAAACCTTGTTTTTCATGTAGAGAATATTTTCCTTTTGAGAGGCATCCAAACTGTTTCCCAAGAACTTGAAAGTCAGTGAATTGGACAAAGCTTCCCCCACAGTGATGCATTTCTCCTTTGTTTATTTCAGGGATCCTTGTCAAGATAGCAGTGTCCGTGTAAGACCAGTTGTTCTCAAGAGTGTGGTCCCTGGACCAGCATCAGCAACATCACTTTGGAACTGAGATAAATGCAAATTTTCTGGCCCCATCTCTGACCTACAGAATCAGAAATTCCAGAAGTGGGCCTCTATAAGCTATGTTTCAATGAGCCTCTAGATGAGTCTGTTGCACAACAACATTTGAGAACCTCTGCTGTAAGAGCTTGGGCTTTCAGGTCAGACTACCTGGATTCCACTCCTTATTCTGCCCCTGGACTTTGTGTGTTTCCTTACACCTCTTGTGCCTCATTTCACATCCTCTTGACATGCATTGTAACTCCTGCTATTGCTGTGGTAACCATCTTGACCACACTTTGCCTAGGCTGCACTCATCTCTTGCTTTCTGCTATTATTGCCACATGGGACATTCTAATTCATGTGTAAACCTGAAAGTGCAGGGGAGTTGACCACTTGTGGGGCAATCTTTGACCAATGAGAGGATGGAAGCCATTATTAAATAATCCCTTCTTCTGTCTCTTGGGGATAATTTTGTTACTTCTTTTCTTCAGCTCCTCCAAGTCCCAGATAGATTGAGGCCCAGTTGACCACTCAGTGACCATGTCAGTTACACAGCTTTGACTGGCTTTCTGTGCTTCCCTCTTTTATCTTTCCCAGTCCCCCATTCCTGTCCCTCAGGGTCACTTCCCAAAATAAACTACACAGTAGGCAAGCCCTTGTTTCAGGCTCTACTTATGGGGGATCCCTAGCTATGACATCAGGCAAGTTTCTTCACTTCTCCAAACAAACCTCAGCTTCCTAACATGAATGAGCATAATTGTGTTTACCTTCTAAGCTTTTTCGGAGTATGAAATGTGATAACACAGGTAAAGGGCTTAGAACAGCACCTAGAACAAAGTAAACATCAACAATTAGAGTTACTATTATTCCCTTCTTCCTTTAATTTTTCATAACTATGTTGTCTCCATCTGTGACACTATTTTTTTTCTTATAGATAAAAAGCCTAGTCTCTAGAAAGCTTTTTTTTTTTTTTAATTTTGGGACAGATATCAGCTTTGAGATCAAATCCCATCTTTTCTTCTGTCTTTCAGGATAGCTAAAGTTGAAATGGGAAGATTGGAGTTGTTTGAGTTGGAAAGCATTGAATTCAAATCTTGGCGTTCATATCAGCTGAATGAATTTCTTCAAGTGTTACATCTTCTGCTTTATCTGTAGACTTGAGATAATCTTACCTACCTTTCAAGGTTTCCACAAGCCATAAGTAAATTAGATAATTCATGTAAAGAGTCAGGTACATGATAAGTGCTCAATAAAAGCCAGTTCCTTCCTCCACTTAAATATGCCTCTTTGTAAAAAAAAAAAAAAAAAAAAAAAAAATGCCTCTTTGTTTCCATTTTATTATCATCAAACTCCTCCAAGACCTCATCATCTCCTGCACTTTATCTCTTGCTAGACTTTCACAGTAGCTTTTTGGTTTCGTATGTAATCTTTACAGCCTTTAATCCATACTGTATACTAGTGTAAGACCATTTTAGAAACATTATTGCATTTCTACAGACTTTGATAATCTAGTCCCAACCTACCTACGCAATCTTATTTTTACTACTTCAAATTCTATTTCTCATACAGTCTCCATTTTTTATCTCACTAGATACCGACATCTTGTATGTTCACTCCTCCCCACCCATCTTCACGTCCCTCCCAGGCACTTTTCATTTTTGACCATTCTTTCTTCAACTTCCCTCGTCTAGAATGTTCTTTCATTTCTCTCTCAAATTACAGTGTTTTCATTTCCCAATTGCCACCATCCTCAACTAATGTTCTGGGCTCTTCTTCCTCTGACTCCTCCTGCATTTGTCTACACTTAACACCTATTCTTTCAGGGCTCAGTGTCAGGACATTGGGAAGCACCATTAAGTCACCTAAAGGTGGGGAAGTTAGAGTAACTTGTCTTCACTGTCATTTCAATTTTACACAGCCATTCAGTCTAACAGCAGGATTTGAAATAAATGATTTGTCACCAAACAAACACATCTTAAGGGAAGTTGCCCAAGCTGAAGAACATCCTAGCTATTGCTCTCATTTCACTTCTATTTGCCTCAGAAGCAGTTCTAAAACTGCAAATGTCTGTATTTGTTTAATTTGAGAAGAAACTAAAGCCACAATTTTCTGCTTCCCTTTGCAGAGAGAAAAAAGTTAAGATGCACAGTTTTATGGCTTTCTCTCCATCTTCACACTAGGTCATTGGGTCTGAGTGCCACCCAAGGTACAAATGATTTGTTCACAGGGTAAAAGCTACAGAAACTTGGTGTTTCTTGGAGCTCCTTCACAGACACTTTGTTTTGGTGGTGGGTTGAACTCATGTCTCAGGATATAACTTATGATTGCTGAAATCTTAATGCCAAATATTTATAATTCATGACCATTTATTTATAATTTATAACCTTCCTTCTTCTAAAGGTAATTTCAAGTATCTTGCAATGAAAATGAATATATACTCCTACATGGAATTCAAAATAAACAAGCAAAGAACAGCAAACATCACATAGAAGAAGGTTTCAAGTCTTTAAGGACTTTGCTGAGAGAATGAAATGTTCTCTCATATGGCAGTCTGGATGATCATCCTAAAAATGATTGTTAACTTTTGGATCTTGGTGAACTTCCAGCCTCAACCAGATGATCTTTCATAGATAACCCCCTTTCACGCAGATCATCTGAAAAACTAGTGGGAACAAGATAAAGAAGTAGAGAATTAAGCCAAGGATGAGCTATTAGTGGTAATTAAGTATGGAGTTAACTCTAAGCTCCTGAGAGCTAAACCAAGAAAAAAAAGAGGGGAGGAAATAAAGTTAGATATAACTCATTCCAAAAAAAAAGGAAAAAAAAATTACCTGATCTTCAGAAGAGATGAACTTTTTTTCTGATATTAAGTTTTAGAGAAATTAATTAGAAGAATAAATGTCATGAAGCCAAATCATGGGAAGTATCTTCAAAAGCAGTTCTACAGAAAACGCTTTTTGATGACTATTTTTCATATGAATGTACAATTTCCTAAAATATAATATTAAATTGTAGTTCAGTAAAGGCATTTCTATAAAGAGATATCTAGGGATGATCCTCCTCATTAGTCATCAGAAGCTCCAATTAACTGTGGAGTCTGCCACAGTCAAAAGGAAAGTTGGCAATTTCTGATGAAAGCTAAAAGTTCACTTAAACATTTTCTCTTTTAGAGTTACTGGTGCAACACAAAGAGGGTATTCAATTTATGTTTTCAGAATCCTTGGTTTATAAGGCATTGTTTTCTTGCATATGTAGACTCATTCACTTAGGGTCCTACCATAGCAGCTGGTTCATATTATGAAAATGAAGCCAAAAAGGAATTTCATAAGTAAGAAAATATAGTAAATAGGAACTGTTCAGTGAGATCTGAGGTTCTAGATGTTGATCTTGGTCATGTTGTAGATCTGTTGGTTCCTTAGGAATGTCCTGGCCCTCACCTCTATTTCTAGATGAAACAATGCTAATGGTCTAGGGCAATCCCTGAAAGGCAAGAAAAATTTTTTTCCAAAGTAATCTAAAAAGTGAGGAAGTAGGAAAGTCCATTGCATACTGTGTTTTGGTAGTCATAGATGACAGGGCTTTCTTAGCAGCATCTTAAGTTCTACATGGCCCAAGTCTGTGGTCTATAAGAAGAGACCTAATTTTCTATCCCTCGGGGTAGCTCTGAGTACAAGCTGACCTGAGAGAGTGCTCTGGCAAACTGTCTAAAGTAAGAAAAACATTGCCTCTATGATATTAAACTTTTTAGCTCAAACAGGAATAAAGAGCCCTGAATCCAGATATATTCCCCACAGTGTGAAACAGTGAGATGTTGGGAAACAGCTGTCTCTTGGATTGATTTGTCTCCTCTAATTTTTATCCAGATGTGTGCCAACACCAAAATCCAGCTGGAAAGTCTTATTGAAATCCCCCTTCTTCTCATAACTACTCTGCAAATGCTGGCAGCAAAGTGGTGGGAATGGCAAGCTATAGCACTAATATGCTTTAAAAACAGACGGGACACTGATCACCTCTGTTCGGCCACATGCTGCATTGCAGGAGAGAAAAGGCCTGGAATGCCCTACTGCATTGACCTTCCTCACTGTAGTCAGTAGCTGTTTGGGACACATAATCTCAACCTCAAAGTTTCTGAGAAGTTCTTGTTAAAGCCACATATTTCCAGTTCCTGTCCTTAATGTATGGAATCAGAAATCCTGAGCAAGGAAGTTGCACTTTAAACAAGTTCTTGGTATGATTCTTATGTACTCTAAAGTTTGAGGAATTCTAAATATTTAAGAATCCAGGCACACTGTTCCAAGCACTGTGAAGATATACTCAACTGCTTAACCATCATAAATAAATATTTTTTAAGTCAGAAAATAGCCCTCAAGTCACTGTCCTAGTAGGCTCTCCATTCTGCTGGCTCTTACACCTAAATTCCATTTTGCTATTGTTAATTCTCACTTACATGTTATCCTAGGGTCTCGTCCAACCTTCTTACCTGGTTTCTTGGATCTGCTTAGGTCAGGAATATAAAATCTTAGAATGTCAGGACTAGAAGGGACTTTAGAGGTCATTTCTTCTGACACCCACATTCTATGAAGATTTGGCTTTGGCCACTATATCTTCTCTTAAGAGAAAATCCGACTTCGGGAAAAATCAGTGTATCCTCAATCAAACCCACATTTCTCTAATTTGTCAAATAGATACTGATAATCCAGTGTTGTTTCAAAGGGCACAGCTCTGAGAAGCCAGAGTCATATCAGTTTAAAGGCAATACCATCTAGGGGTGCCTTGGTGGCACAGTTCAATTGAGCATCTGACTCTTGTTTAGGTTCAGGTTGTGATCAGGGTTATGGGATCAAGCCACCTGTTGGGCTCCACGCTCAGGGCAAAGTCTGCTTGGGACTCTCTCCCTCTCCCTCCACCCCTCCCCTCTAAAATAAATAAATAAAATCTTTAAAGGTAATGCCATCAAAAGCAAGTCATACGTGTATTGTCCTCTTTATACTGTTCCTTCTGTTTTTGACTACTTCTCCCTAAGTGCAGGTTTTATGTATTATCAGCATTATATTCCTGTGTACTTAGCACAGACCTGTACATTATAGGCTCCTGGCAAATACCCATTTAATGATGGAAAGAAGAAAGAGGAAGGAAAGGAGGAATTGTTCTTTAAAACAAAATTTAGAGATGCTTTTGAAAATGTGGACCTTAGCTACCACCAATAGTATTCATGTGGTTAAGATTGCTGGTGTTCATCAATATTCACGTTCTTTTCTTTATGAGCACAGAACCATATTTTTCAGTCTCCTTTGTGGATAGATGTGCATATATAACTGAGTTCTGGCCAAAGGAATGTGAGTACAAGTGATAGGTACCACTTCCAGTGTTGACTCATGAAGATTTCCCACACAGGATTCTTACTCTTTCACTATCCACCAACTAAATGGAGTCAAATATAAGGCCCTAGAAGAAGATGGATCAATAAGACTGAAGGCCTTTGGTCTCTGACTGTGTTGAACAAAACAAAAACTGGCTTTTACTGGACTGTGATGTAGGCTAGAAGGAAACTTCTATTGTTTCTGTACCCACTGAAATTTTGTTACATCATTTAGCCCATTGAACTTGCTTAAAAACAATCATGCTTATTCTCACAGTTTTGCCACTTGTTATGATGTTTCATTAACTGGGCATCATTTAAATCATCTGTTTCTCTGAGTCTTAAGTCTCCTGTTTCCAGGGAGTCTGCACTTAACAGATCTATGGTCATTAGCAAAAGAGCCAATATCTTCTTGTCTTCTCAAGTCCACTTATGGGTGAATAATGCAAGAGAGAATCTGGACTAATCAGAGGAAGGTAATAACTTAGACCAAGTTTCACCATTACCAAAGTGATCTGTCATCAGAGCCAATTTCATGGGAATATGCTTGGTTTAATGTTTGGCTATTGCCACCTTGAAATTCTTTATACTTTTTAAACAAGAGGCCCTACCATTATATTTTGCACTGGGCCCTGCAACCATTTAGCCCGTCCTGCTTATCACACTTAAGGAAAACAAGAAATTTCTCTTTGGTCCATCTTGGACTTCTACATCCTGGATGACTGGCCCCAACAAATACAGATGCATGGGCTCAAAGACTAGACCTGGCCAGTAGTTGCCCCCACACAACTTCATCTCATATCTTCCCTGCAACACGACAACTCTCTGAACTCTGATCTGCCTTATTCTTTGGAAGGTGCCTCCATGGTAAAGGTAATGACAAATTCCAATGCAATTACTCAGCAAGAGAATGGAAGGCCTCCCTTATAAAAACTGACAATAAGTTATGCCATCATTTTAGAAGGTTCCCTTTTCTTGATTTGCCTTGATATAACTTTCTCCCCATACTCAATGCTTGAATTATCTCTTATTCTTGTGATATTCTTGGTTTCTGATTCCTGGCCATCCTGAATTCTCGTCACTCATTAGCAACCTCAACTATCTGCCACCTCAGATATTTCAGATTCCCCTCTATGTGCCAATGTACTTATCATTTTTAGGTAGCCCCTGATGGATGTCTCACTGAACTTTCTAACCTGCCTTTCATCCAGGTTCTAATTTGCCTTCTAGTTCTGTTTTGACTATCAGTTATTGGTATAGGTTTTTTGACTCAAAACTCAATTCTGCCATCCCTACCAGAGGTATTTCTCCCTTTTCTAAAACAGCCTTAATCAGTACTGGCTAGTAAATGTTTAACAATCAGATATTTGTAGGGAAGGGGTACAGCCCAACTGGTAGTATTTGACAATTTCTGTGGTGTACATACTCCCACCATGACCAATTTCAAGCTATCAAAGTGATGTCGCTGAACTCAGAACTAGGAAGAGATGTATGCAATTGACTTGACTATCACAAGCCCGTGTGAGGCAGTTCTAGCATACTGCTGGCTTAAAGTTTAATTTGCCTCTTTCTAAAAGAACAATTGCACCACAAGTCACCCTGTTGCCCAAGTCAAAACCCTCCTGTCTTCCAAAGCTCCCTTGAAGAAACAAGTCAATTTATATAAGAGAAAGTCAGGAATTAAACTTGATGGTGGGGGCTGTGTTTGACTTCTCTGTCACCTCATCCTTACATTAATTGCTCACTAAATCATATAGAACTTATTTCCTTAATAGCTGGTAAATTCACACCATTTTCTCTATATCTCCTGACACTGCCATTTTTTGGCTACCATATTTTTCTCACCTAGATTCTTCACTTGATACTTCTGTCTCCAGTCTTGCCCCCTTCGAATCCTCTCTCTATTTTGCTTTCTAAATACAATGTGATTATATCATAACCTTCAATAGTATCTCATTGCCTATAGCAAAAAGTCATACATGGTCTTTTGTGAACTGGTCCAACTTCACAACTTCACAGTATCAGCAGTAGTCCTATCATCTCTTATTCTATGCTCCAGCTAAGCTGAGACACTTGAAGTTCCCTGAAATGCTGTGCATCTTCTTGTTTGTGTGTCCTTGCATATGGTATTCCTCTGCCTAGAATGTTCTCTTCCTGCTTTTTCCACACTGCTCATTCTCATCAATTTTCAGATGGTCTTTTAGATAAGGCTTCCTCCAAAGTCTTTCTGACATCCTCCACAATCGTTTTGGTTTTGCTAGTGTTGTTTTTGTTCCTCTGCTTTCATAGCACCTTGTTATCCACACTAATAATGACACTTATATTTATCAGGGTCTCAGCAGGAAACAGACGCAATACTTCCACTGGGCAATTTGAGGAGAGTTTAATGTAAAAAAGGTATAGGCAGAGTTTGGAGGAAGCAACCAGGGATAGTATAGCACCCTGGTGCTAGTAGCCTCAGAAAGTTACCGCCTGATGAAGGAAAGGGAAAAAAAACTGTTACCATAACTCAGAGACAGTACTGTATGGAGGGACTTCATCTTATTATTTATTTATTTATTTATTTATTTATTTATTTATTTATTTATTTA
>NC_058408.1:88769530-88909672 GCF_002201575.2 Neomonachus schauinslandi
TTATTTATTTATTTATTTATTTATTTATTTATTTATTTATTTATTTATTTAGAGCATGAGCACAGAGGGGGTGGAGGGAGAGGAAGAGAATCTTAAGCAGACCCTGCACTGAGTACAGTGCCTGACATGGGGCTCCTGAGATCATGACCTGAGCCAAAATCAAGAGTCGAACACTTAACCAACTGAGCCACCCAGGCACCCCAAGGTACTTCATCATATGATGCCTGTGGCCTTTGATAGAAATAGCCACAGGAACTCCACAAGGAGGGAGCCCAGGAAATACATACCAACCTCACATCTCGCATGACCTCCAATCTACTGCCAGTGACTTCAAATGGCTAACTCCAATAAGAAGCCAAATAACAAATAGAGAAAGAGGCAATTTGTATGTATAACCCATAAAAGTCAGACTCTTATATCATAGAACAGGGCTGAGAGAAGTAGAGTGTAGATCCAGAAGTACAAACACAAGTTACCAGCACAGCCAATGCCTACTTATTGAACACTTTACTTAACAAATGGCATCTCTGGTTCATAAACGTGTCCTACCTTATATACACAGTTATCTCCATTTTACAAATGAGAAAACAGGCTCAGCTGGCTCTGCTGGCAAACAGGTGGCAGGCAAGGATTCAAGCTCAGATCTGTCTTGGTCTGAAGGTTGAGTTCTTTCCACTTTCTCACATTGCCATTATTGTTTTAATATTTGGTCTCATCCACTAGCTGGTGCTCTGTTTGAGTACAAGGTTAACATTTCATTTATCTTTATATCACCAGCACCTTGTGCAGTGGCTTGCCCGTAGTAGGTAAAGTAGGTAATAGATGTTTGTGAAATTGATTAACAAAATTAACAGAATGACTTAGTAATTTAATTTATGTGAGTGGGGACTGGGTAATGGAAACATGTCAGGGGATGTTAGTGAATTATATCTGGCACTAAAGGCACCTCTTTGCAATTGTCCTTTATAAATAATTGTCCTCTTAGCATCATAGGGAGAAAGAATGCTTATCTAGTCTCTTAACCATAATGGAGTGTAACAAAAACTGACAATAAGTGGGTTCTCTGTATGCTGATCATCTCCCATCTTCCCCCTGACTTGGCTAAGAGCTGGGGGTAACAAACAATGGATCTTGCTTTTCCCAGTCCTTCCTCTATGACTTTTCTTCTGAGCTGCCATGCCCCTTTCTAATGGTTCATTTCTCTTTCCTTTTCACTTAACTTGGCTTTTATATATCTGTCCATCACTGACTCTCCAACTACTAGCTAGGATGGCCTGACTCTTTTTTAACTTTCAAAGGAAGCTGCCTGTTCTGAATGTGTGATGCTAGAGAATAGGTTTTGGTAAGTCCTTGAGAACAGTTGTTTATGTTCTTTCAAAGGTTGCCAAGTAATAAATAGTTGTTTGAAAGTGAGGGGTAAAGTGGTATTTCATCACCCTGTTCTCTGCTGTTCTTGTGATGGCTCAAATCATAAAACATTGTGTTTCAACCTTCGTAGAGAGAGCCCATCAGCCTGGGGTTACGGAGTGGGCAGAGACACTTGCTTCCCTACTCAGTACCCAGGGCACTGCTCAATCCCTGCCCAGTTGGAACTCCTCTGGTTGAACCTTTAAAACTCTAAAGCCGATTGAAGCTTCTGAGCCAACAAAAGAGGCAAAGTGCCTTTGTACTTCAGCAAGGAAATGTTCCAGTTCTTTTGCACTTTACTAATGAAGGCTGGCCCCATAGCCCTAGTGTCCCTGGTGCACAGAGGGGGGTTGTAGGGAATAAAGACAACTTCACTCTCTGAGGTCATTCCTCTCTTCCCAGGGACTTTTATGGATGGCTTTCCAGTCATTGAGGGACTGAATGTTACTCATTCAGATTTCATAGCTTTGGATCTGAGTGAGGAAAAAAAAAAAAAAAAACAGAGAGAGCGAGCTATCTTGTATATTGCTGAATTGCATCAAGTATTCCAATGTCTGGACTCTTAGGCATGTTTTGTCTCCTTTACATTCATCCCCACCTAGCTCCACTCATTTAGGGAGCCTAACCAGACTTTTACAGATTTCAGTTTGCCATTCTGAATTTAATTTGTAAGTTATAGTACTATGAAAATATAAATTATTTACCATTGTTGTTATTGTTGGATCAAGTTAAAGCACTTTACAGTAGAGTTTCAGATATTCATTCTGGTACCATCTAATGCCTCTAGTAAGCTGAGTGAAAGGAGTCTTTGCTCCTGACCCAATTTTTAAAAATGTGATATTTTTAAAAGCCCAAGAGCCAAATTCCAAATTGCGACCTTTTGCATTATATATCTGGATATGGAAATTGAAGTAAATAGAATTGCAAACAGCAGGCCTGAAAGGAGCTTTAGAATGTGATCCCCAATTTTCAACTTTATAAATAAGCTGTTTGGGACCTAGAGTAATTATTGGGCAAGAGTTAATGTGTAAGATGATAATAGTGTCCTATTGGTAATTGACTAGAAATCTCCACATTTGCAGAACCCATTAAATTAATTGTGGTATAGCATCTGAGCTTACAATAAAAGAATACATATCAAAAATGGTTCTGATACCACTTAGAAGCATCTGGCCCAAATCAGACTCCAATTTTAGACCTAGTCCTACCTAAAGTTTTCTATAATTCATTACATCAGAAGACTCAAAGGGTTATTTTTATGCAGAGAACATTGGACTCATGTAAAAGTTATTTTCATCACTTCGTCTAATTACAAAGCTGAGCACAGAACTATGACTACTCCAACATGTGGCAGATATAACAAAGGGTGAATAAAAATGAAAGACAGCCTTGACTAGCTTCCAAGGTAAGCAAAGATAGGAGAAATGACTCCCATGATTGGAGGGGAAAATAAGAAAGCAATAATTTCTTTTTAGAATGTTTACACACTTGATTTGGTTAGGTGTTTTAAGGGTTTGTCTTAACTATGATATTGATTTTTCCTTAGTAGCATGTAGTTTATTCCAGCAATAATGTGTGTTTTTATTGCAACTGACTTTAAGGAATATGGTCTCCCACTGAGAAAAAGAGACAGACTTATGGCTGGGCTAGGGAATGTGAATTTGAGCAAATGGACATAGAGTCTACATTTAGGCTACAGGTCCATATTACTCCAGGTGATTTTTTTCCTTCCTTTGGTTTAACACAAAACTACATTAGCATTGAGGAGGAAATCATTAGCATGGAGGAGAGAAATTTAGGCAAAAAATGTTTGTGGTTAAAAGTGAAGCAAAAGAAAATTTATCATGAGGAGTCAGTCAACTATTTTGAGTTCTTTAAAAAAGCAAAGAACTCTATTTGGTCCAGAAAAATACTTTAACTTTTTCTCCATTCTCAATTACCTTTGGGGAGATTAAATAGATTTTAGCTTCTCTAGTTTCCTTCTAATATAGTGTTGCTGAGAAGTAGACTGCATACAAGTCAGAGAAATGTGGAATTAAATCCGAATCATGTAGTTTATAGCCATGTGACCTTGAGCAAATCTCTACCTCTCTAAACCTCAACTTCCTTATCCATTAAATAGTGTAAATAATGACTATTTTTAGGGTTGGCACAAGGGGTAAGTGCAAAAAGATAAATGTCAATAAAGAGTGGTTTTAAATTTCTGATGAACAGATTGTTGTCTGGACTCAGCACTGTCAGGATATTTCCACAGTCTCTGGAAGTGACTGGAAGAGAAGCTATTTTCTTATTCATTTAGTTACTCTTGCTGCCCAGGGGCCAAACAACTTAGAAACAAAGGTATGTTGGGTTTGCACTAGTCCAAGATATATTACTTCCCAGAAAATTGAAGAGGTCAGAAATAGGTTGGAATAAGTAATTTTCAGGCTTCCATGAGGTAGGACCTTAAAGTGCTTGCAGTCTGGCAAGTTCTCATAATTTCAGACACAGGTGTATATAGATATGTTATTATGCACGCATAAACGCCAGTGTGCGTGGTGGGGCTGAAAGCCCCTCGTCACTACATGAGCATAGACATCATTTTGTTTTAAATTCTTATTATTAAGCAACCACTATGTGTTCAACACTGTTTTAGGTGCTTTATATATGCCATTTTTGTTTAATTCTCACCATTATCCTATGGAAAAGATACTATCCTCATTTTGCACTTGAGATAACTAACCAGAGAACTTAACCTGGATTCATGAGCAATATCTATGTTGTAAAGTAAGGCTAAGGAATCTAGTTAGGCCTCTTGCAAAAATCTAGTTGAGAGAAATTGTTGGTCTGTAGAAATGGAGAGAAGTAGATCTCTTGGAAAGATTCTACAATGTTTTCATTTTTGCCCCAAATGGCACGTTACAAAAATCAATTAATTCAGTTGAACAGCAACTAAATATGCACACATGTTCTCATGAGTCTTCTGGGTCATACCTTGTACTTCTCTTTTAATAAAAGTGATTTATAGGGGCACCTGGGTGGCTCAGTCAGTTAAGTGTCTGACTTTGGCTCAGGTCATGATCCCAGGGTCCTGGGGTGGAGCCCCATGTCAAGCCCCCCAACGGGCTCTACGCTCAGGGGGGAGTCTGCTTGTCCCTTTGCTCCCCCTGCTGCCCCCTGCTCGTGCTCTCTGTCTCTCTCTCAAATGGATACACATACTCTTTTTTAAAGAGTGATTTATAAATAAATCAAATACACTTGAATTCAGAGATTACATCCAAACCCCTATCTAACTCTCTATTTTAAAGGTCTTAGAGAGTAAGATTGAGAAATCTCCTTTGTGAAGTGTTCAGTAATCCTAACTTCTAGGACCTACTTTTGGATATCTGAGCAATAAAACTGAGCCTCTGATTAGTAAGAATTATATTGACCCTGAGGGGATTGCTATTATATCAATAATTTAACTTTATCATAAAACTATCAAATAAAAATAGCCAATATAATCTTGTTTTATTTAGTTGTTTCTTTTATACTGCCTCTCCTTTCTCTATAATGAACCATATGTACATAAAGGACTATAAAGAACTATCTTTAAAAATATTTTTATGAACTTCATTTTGAATAAATGCATGACTTATCTCTAACCAGAGTGAGCAGTTATATGTTGGTGACTAAAAATATTTCCTCCACTAATCTGATTCTAAAGTCTTGAATTTTACCATCAGAGAGACTTCCAGCATAAAACTGCTGATTATTCTAGAGTAGAGTTTCTCAGACTTGACACTCCAACTGACATTTTGGACTAGATAATTCTTTGTTGGGGGAAGCTGCCCTGTGCATTGTAGGACGTTTAACAGCATCTCTGTCCCCTGCTCACTACATGCAAGTGGCAACTACCTCCCCTTCCCAACTTATGATAATCAAAAACGTCTGGACACTGCCAAATGACCCCTGAGGAAGCAAAATTGCCACCAATTGAGAACCACAGCCCCAGTGACAAGACAATGTTATTCCATTTTTAGTCACAGACAAAATGATCTTATTTGTTTTTCCATATGGACAAAAATCTGTAAGAACAAATCTCAACAGACAAGTTTGTCATTATCATTATTATTGAAAGTAAATGTATCTTTGTTAAAAAAGCAATATATGTTTATTGCAGATAAAAACAGAAAATACAGGTAAAACTATCAGAAAAGAATAAATACTTTCATTCCCATTTTCAGAGACAACCAGCATTACTATCTATTAATTTTGATCAAATTCTTCTAAATGAGATTATACTGTATTGCTTAGTAATTTGACTATATTTAAGTTAATAATATATTGCAAATAATTATCTACCTACAGTATAATTTTAAATAGAATAGCATTCCACTGTATGTCTTTACCATTGGTGAGTCGTTCATTCAAAGGAGGGAATCTCTGTATCAGGCACTGTACTAGGTGTCAGAGATAAAACTGTGAAGAAGATAGATGGGCAAGAAACTGCGCTCATGAAATTGGAGAGGCTAACAGAGCAAATAAATAAAGTAAGAGAGAACAGGCAATGGCCTAACACCCTTTAGGAAAACATTCTTGGCAGTTGGGGTGGGCAGTGGATCAAGACAGATGAGGATAGAAAAATGAAGAGTAGCCAGTGCTGAAGACAAGCTGTTGTCCTACTGATATATGCTTCCCTCCATTTATTTATCATTATACTGCTTAATAAATGATTGAAGGATTTAGATTTTTATATAAACAAACATCCCCAATCATCCCTATCCCTTATTTGTTTTCATTTCCACTATTCTTTCTCCCTCCCAATTCCCCAAGATGTGCAGGCAAATATTCAGCATCTTATAGCTGTATTCTTAATAGGTCTGGATATATGCAGTGACCCTCTGACTCTAATAGAAGTACCCAACAAATGAAAATTATGATTTTAGGGGTGCCTGGGTGGCTCAGTCATTAAGCATCTGCCTTCGACTTAGGTCATGATCTCATAGTCCTGGGATCGAGCCCCGCATTGGGCTCCCTGATTGGCAGGAAGCCTGCTTCTCCCTCTCCCACTCCCCCTGCTTGTGTTCCTTCTCTCGCTGTGTCTCTCTCTGTCAAATAAATAAATAAATCTTTAAAAAAAAAAAAGAAAATTATGATTTTAAAAAAGTAGTTTAACTCAAATCAATATAGTATTCTGAACTAAAGTCTTCTTGTTTTATATTGTTTCTTCTAAGTATAACAAGAGACTTATCTCCTCCTGATTAGTATCACCATCGCTGCCAGGATGGTAATTCCTCTTTTTGCCAGCTGGTCCCTTGACAGGAGTCTTGGAAGAAGTTCAATGGGACTTTTGCCATTCACCCTATAAACCTGCAGAACTCACAGCTGTGGGGATGGTAAGCAAAACTTCCTTGACTGGGTTACCAGGACTGATGAGAAATGGGTACCCAGGGCCATTCAAACTTCTACTTTTTGGATCCATGTTTTTGTTTTTTTTTTTTTACCAATTGAAAACACAGCATTTTGTAATAGTCATTGATTTAGAGTGCATACTAGATTCTTTGAGATGGTATCACATTCTCTTGTGTATCATTTCCAAGCTGTCACTCTTTCAGGCCAGCAGCTCCAGAGTGGCACAGTATGAGATAGGACTAGTAGATCCCATTGTCTTGTATGCATAGCTGTACCTCTTTTGCTTTAAAAAAAGTCCCTTGGTCTATGCAATGTCGTATGGTTAGTGGATCAATCAGTCTGTAAACCTACAGATAGTGGTGCTGGCTGAGGATCTAAAGATAGGCAAGAAAAGACAGACTCAGACCAAAAATAAAAGTGGATTTTCGTCAAAATGAAACTTATTCAGTACTGTAGGTTCTAGCCAATGCAATATGGCAAGAAAAGGAGATAAAGGCATTGAGTATGATGTTAGCTATTGTTTTGTCATACATGGCCTTTATTATGTTAGGATATGATCCTTCTAAACACCCTTTGTTGAGAGTTATTATCATGAATGAATGTTGAATTTTGCCAAATGCTTTGTCTGCATTTATCTTTTCTTTTGTTGACATGGGGTATCACATTGTTTAATTTGTGAATATTGACGCATCCTTGCATTGCCAGAATAAATCCCACTTGAATGTGGTAAATGATCCTTTTTATATAACTTTTTTTTAAAGATTTTATTTATTTATTTGACAGAGAAAGACGCAGCGAGAGAGGGAACACAAACGGGGAGTGGGAGAGGGAGAAGCAGACTCCCTGCCGAGCAGGGAGCCCGATGCGGGACTCGATCCCAGGACTCCAGGATCATGACCTGGGCCGAAGGCAGTCACTTAACCAACTGAGCCACTCAGGTGCCCAATGATCCTTTTAATGAATTGTTAAATGCAGTTTAAGTTGAGGACTTTTCCTTCCATGTTCGTCAGGGATATTGGCATGTAGTTTCCTCTTTTTGTACTGTCTTTTCTGGTGTTGGTATCTGTTGGTATCAGGGTAAAGCTGGTCTTATAAAATGTATTTGGAAACTTTCCTTTCTCTTCTATTTTTTGAAATAGTAGGAGGAGAATAGGTATCAATTCTTCAAACATTTGGTAGAATTCACCTGTGAATCCATCTGGTCCTGGACTTTTGTTGGGAGTTTTTTGATTACTGATTCAATTTTGTTACTAGTAATTGGTAAGTCCAGATTTTCAGTTTTGTCCTGATTAAGTTTTGTAAGATTGTGTATTTCTAGGAATTTATCCATTTCTTCCAGGTTGTCCAATTTATTGGCATATAATTTTTATAGTATTGTCTTATAATCCTTTGTATTTCTGTGGGGTAGGCATTCAGATTAGGATGAAAGAAAACTATTTGCAGATGGCATGCTTATCTATGTAGAAAATCCTAAATAATCTACAAAATTCTATGAGAACCAAAAGGTAGTTTAGAAAGGCCATGAAAGGTATATATAGTCTCTCAGTTTATGGCACCTATATAACAATGGGATCAAAATATATTTATAAATTAAATATGAGCAAAATATAAAACTAACAAAGTAACAGCATCATTATAATGTGAGAGTTTCTTTTTTCTTTGTTTTAACATGAATGTAAGATCCACTATAACATCCTACATTGTTTTTAGGTGAGCATGTTATTACCTTATTCTATGTGATAACTCAAATTCTTCTTCCACTCTTTCTCCTTCTACTATTTATATAGCCTTTAGAAATCAATTTGCATTTTAATTGGCTTGAATGCATCATTTATTTGTTAATTCTTGATAAGTAGGCACAGATAAAAGTGATAAAACTTGGACTCCACACATAGTCACAACTACAAATGTACTCAGTTATGTTACAACCAAATGATCCAGAATATGATTATAATAACTACTTTTTAAAGATTTGCATTAAAATGGACCAAAAAATCTCATATGGGGCCTTCCATAATAATATATCTGTGGATATACAGAAGTGCATGGATACCAGTTTTGAGAAACACTGGTAAATACCACTCATTTGGCAATAAACCCTATTAGTCTGGTAGTACCTCTTGTATTGTGTCATATACATTAGAGCTAGGAACTTTTCAAGCCTTTATGGAACAGAGAGTATGCTCAGTGAGGATTTATTTCTTATTTCCTAACACATATTGAGTTCTCATCTGATATTATGGATTAAATTATACCCAAACTCCTCTTCAATGGACAGAATGCCTTTGATTTATATGAAATTCTAAGCTTCATATTTTTCTGTCATCCAGTTTAAGGAGAGGTTCAAATTAATATTCCCTGAATAATAAACATTAAATGCTTTTATGTACAACATGGGAATATGAGCTTTATCTCATTTGATCCTACTGCAGCCCTATGAAGAAGGTTATGTCACTATCCCTGCATGTAGTGCTTAGGAAAGCACTAAAGCCCTGAGGCTTAGGGAGAGCCAATAATTTGCCTAACATCACCTGGCTACTAAGCAGCAGAGCTGAGGTTTTAACTCAGGCAAACCAACTTTAAACCAGAGTACTAGATCCCCATATTCTAATGCTCCGTGAATCCTGGAAGCTTCGTGGACATCTTTGATGACATTTGCCTCCTGAGTGCTACAGTTTGCCCTCCAGCTGCTTAAGTTGCTTGGAATGCCTGTTTCTTTCTTTTTTTTTTTTAAAGATTTTATTTATTTTATTTGAGAGAGAGAGAGAATGAGAGACAGAGAGCATGAGAGGGAGGAGGGTCAGAGGGAGAAGCAGACTCCCCGCCGAGCAGGGAGCCTGATGCGGGACTCGATCCCGGGACTCCAGGATCATGACCTGAGCTGAAGGCAGTCGCTTAACCAACTGAGCCACCCAGGCGCCCGGAATGCCTGTTTCATAAAAGTAAGTGAAGAAACCTCATCTTTGTTCCATGAAGATCCATAATGAGATAATCTCATTTCTCAGTGGGGGTTTAGTAGGTTTATTTGTAGTCTGGAGTTTTGTGCTGCTTTTTTTTTTTTTCCTTTTTAATGATTTGATTTGGACAGCTGTGGCATGCTACTAATGTGTTTGGAGCACTAATATACTTATGTGAAGATATTGACTTTTTATGGTAAAGAAAGAGATCGTTCTGATTTTCTTTGATAACCAAAACTTACCACTGTCCCTTAAAATACCCAAGGAGAGGAACTGCTTCTCTTCCATTCTCTACATTATCCCAGATGGAAATGAAGGAGATTCACAAGCCATCTGGATTTAATTAGTGCACTATGTGGATATGCTGGTGGCGGCACGGCTGAGGAGAATTAGCTTTAATGGAGAGAACCTTAGATTTGGAGTCAGGTATTCTGATTTCTCTTTATCACTAAACTCTCACCCTGTTCTTCTTTTATCAGAGGAAAGAGTATCTTTTCTGCTACCTCACTGGTTTTTACCTTTACTTTAAAGATCAGACAGTAAATTGTAAGTGTCTCAAAAAGCACAAACCACTGCAGAATGCAAAAGGTTCTTTTGTTGTTATATAGTACTGCAGAATTTAAGCCATTTTTTTACAACTTTTTTATTATTAACTCTCTCATTTGTGACTACTTAGATGGGATCAAAGATGGGGATCATGGCAATTTTAAGCTCTAATTTTGGAGGTTAGTATCTCTGTACCACTTCCTTCAGCCATAGAAGTCCTCTATCATGCAATTAGAATTTGCCCTTTATTTGCAAACTTCCCTTTTCTATTTCCCTCAGGTTGCAGAAGTTGAAATATTCAGACATGTTTGCCAGAAGTCAAAGAGTTATTATTAATTCCATATTGGGTTGAAGATTCCAAAACAGTTCGAGAGAAAAATAATCATGGAGCTTGTAATTAGCCAGCTGTGGCTGGGGTAACCAGCTTCTATTAGGGGAAACTTCAGCTGGATTAAATAATAGCAGTGTGCAGTTTCCTCATTTTGGCCCGTTTGGAAACATAGTGACTCTGCACAGAGTTTGGTCTTACAAAGATATTTGTGGCCATCCTCATTTCATGGGCAAACATTTGGAAACTTGGGTGGGACATGGAGTATGTTCTTGAAAATATGTCAACTGTTCATTAGGCAGCTCATAGTAGGAGGGGTGAAAAGATTCTGTTATTTCCACTGATGTTGTACTCTCAACACCAGTCTTGCTCTTCTGGAAAGTCAAAGGAAGATAAATAGACAAGAAATGAAAAACCAGCAAACAAAAAACCAGCACATGAGCACTGAACCTAGAAGTATGAAGGATGTTTTCCCCCAAATCCACTGTTTCAGGAGATTTAGTCTGACTTAGTAGCTGGAAAACAGCTTTTCATTAGTTGTCTCCTCCAACATCAAACTTTAATTTTGTATTTTCTAATTTCAAATATGATTACAAAGATGTTATGTGGACTCTGTAGAAAAATCTTATATCTATTGATAAAAAAAATGAAATAAAATGAAAAAGAGCAATCAACTTGGACAACCCATGGTATTAATCGCCATTCTTGCTGAACTTACCTCACTGGATCAATGAAGATTCAATCAGATAAGTGACGTGATAGTCCTTCAAAATTCTTAATACAGAATAGTAAGAGCTACCCATCACTGAAAGCTTACCGCATGCCAGACACTTTCTGACCACTGTGTAGGTATCTGCCCTACAAACCCAGATAGGTACTATTATTCCCATTATAGAGATAATAAATGTAAGCCACAGAGAGGTTTAGTAACTCACTCAGGGTCAAACAACTGGTAAGAGGCAGAACCTGAATTTGAACAGAGCAGCCTGACTCCAGAGCCCACACCCTAAACCAGGAGTTTGTAAATTATAGCCTAAATGCCAAATGTGGCCCTGTCACTTGTTTTTGTAAATAAACTTTTGTTTACACACACATCAATCATAATTTTAAAATTCAGGGATAACCTTGTTGATTATTGGTGGGTATATCCATGCTTTCCCAGTTCTTTCTTTTTTTTGAGGGAAAGGAAAGAAATGATAATGCCTAAGAATAGAGCATTTGTTAAACTTAATATTTATTCTGAAATAAATATTAAGATAGAAAGCTATCACTCAAAGGATTTGTAAGAAGGAAGTGTTCTACATTACTTTAAGGAGAACAGAATATTAGTTCATTAAATTCTTTGTATCTATCTAATTAGATAAGGCTACACCCTCAGACAGATTTTGATAATGTTGTCTTTAGTAAGCACAGCTGGCTGTATTGTTGTCACAGTTCGAGACTCAATTAAAATACTGCTTTGTGTTTTGATCTAAAGTAAAACTGAAAATGCTACCAAGTTTGGGATTCTGGTTTGGAAATCAAGAGTTGTGTGATGTAAACATATTTTTGAAACCTAAATACCAGTCATTCTTTTTTTTTTTTTAAGATTTTATTTATTTATTTGAGAGAGAGAATGAGAGACAGAGAGCATGAGAGGGAGGAGGGTCAGAGGGAGAAGCAGACTCCCTGCCGAGCAGGGAGCCCGATGTGGGACTCGATCCTGGGACTCCAGGATCATGACCTGAGCCGAAGGCAGTCGCTTAACCAACTGAGCCACCCAGGCGCCCAATACCAGTCATTCTTGAAAACAAAACAAAACAAAAACAAAATTCTAAAGACCATCAATTAGTCAACATCAAAATGTGTTTATTAAGCACCACTTTGAGAACTATAAAGTAGATAAGAAAGATAATATCTCTATTTTTAAGAAGCATACAACCTTGCTGTAAAAAAAGGAATTTTTGTTTATTCTCTTCATGAACAGGTCTCCTTGTTAGTATATATGCATTGTTTAAAGCACATTTTTCCAGGTTATTCCATTCTGAAAGTCTATGAGTCTTTCATTGCTTTTGAACTATTTTACAACACTAAGTTGAAGGTAACTGATAGCACTACAAAATAATTCTTGTCTACACACAGGCAAATAAATTCTGTCTAGTGGAAGTTCAGAGACTTCCCTCCTCCACTGTGGAAGCAGCCAGTTTTGTGTCCATTTGCAAATTCATTTCAACATTGCTGATCTATAATCATGTCTGTTTTTTGGACATTCTTTTGAACTGGTTATAACATCTTACCAGTTCTCTCATTTATTTAATGAGTTAAATAAAATTTTGACATGTTCACTTTATAATTTGTTTAAAAATTATCCTTTAATCTGAGCTTAGGCTATAGCATCAGTCATAGATATCAATCTTATTTTGACTATTTACCAGCTGTGTAACATTAGGCAAAATTTTAACCTCCCTATTAAAAATACCTGCCTCATTAAATGTTGTGGGATTATGTGATATGTTACCTCAATTCTGAAACTTAGATGTACTCAATTTTTTTTTAAAGGATTACCAGAACCAGTGTATGGAATGACTACCATGTGACAGCAGTAAGGTAGACCTAGTCAATCAACATCCAGGAAGTATAATGAAAACAACTCTTTTTTTGCACTCTAAAGTTCTTTTGACTCAACTACCTAAATAGGTCAAAATGTTTTCTAAAGCCATATAAATGAAACAGGCTCATGACTTTCAAATTCTAGTTAGGTATATTTAATATGCAAAGGTTAATCAGTGAGTAATCTTTGCAATCATATTTGTACAGGAAGACACCCATAATAGTCAATTCCATGTATTTCCTCTCTAAATAAGTTTTCCCTGAGTTCTTCTTCTAAAATGCAATTCTCATCTAGTGCACATTTACTACGAGTTCTTTTTCAGTGGATTAAGAACACAAGCTATCCTCAAAAGTTCCATGATCCTTAGCCGTGGTTCTAACTCAAATCACGAATATAATTACTTCCTCCTACAATTATACTTTGCCTTTTAAACTTAGAAATATTGAAACAAGTCCCCCCTTTTTTTTCAAAGCTGGAATAGATTATTAAATACTTCTTCAAGCAGTGAAAAGCCAGTTGATGAAATTGAACATATCACTATATGGTATTACATGCTATTTATGTAAACAGCTATTAATTCCAATCTGAGGTCCCTTTCAAAATCCTTCAGAGATTAAGAAGATCTCTGGATTTTAGATTTATTACCAATCTTCTTAACTTCTGGAACAAAATTATTTCACCTGACCCACTTTCACATTCCCCACCCCTCTAGTCCATTCTATAATTACATACATATAAGCAGTAATTCCTAAATGAGAAACATGACAGTCTCAATAAGCTCTGTGTAAAAGTAACTTTGGAACACTGTATATAATATCCCTCTTGGAGATTCATGGATCATTAGAAGATTCTGAGAAGGCCTATAGTAAAGAAACCTATTTAACTTTGTTAAATCTAGTGTTTCCCAAATCCCAGACCTCATCTCGCACTATGCTTCTCTTTGCTATCTTCCTCCATCTACATTTGCCTTCTTTTATCCCAGAGTCTATATAAATGCATTTTCCTAGTATACCCACACTGGATCTCAACTCTGGTTCACATTAGATTCCCAATCTCCAGTCTAAAGTGTATCAAGGGTCAGTATTTTGTTAAAGTACCCCACCCAGGTCATTCGTGTTCAGCCAGCATTTAGAACCACTGTCCATGGCTCTAAGCTCATGGAAGTAGAGTTTGCCATTTTGTTCACCAATAATAAAAGAAAATTTGTCAAATCAAGGGATAAATAAACGAATTAACACATTTGTCAAATAAAGAATGAGTGAATTGGGCGCCTGGGTGGCTCAGTTGGTTAAGCGACTGCCTTCGGCTCAGGTCATGATCCTGGAGTCCCTGGATCGAGTCCCGCATCGGGCTCCCTGCTCGGCAGGGAGCCTGCTTCTGCCTCTGACCCTCCCCCCTTTCATGTGCTCTCTCTCTCTCATTCTCTCTGTCTCAAATAAATAAATAAAAATCTTTGAAAAAAAAAAGAATGAGTGAATTAATGAATTTGTCAAAGGGATAAATGACTATGAAAAGCAAATAGTGCTCCTTGGAAAACATTGCCTTAGGGAAACATTTGCTGAGCAACCCTATTGCTCAAAACACATTTATAAGTGGGGAGAGGTGGTTCAATTTAGCATTTCATGAAGAGTTCAACCCTCTTAGGACTTCTTCCTGCTGAGTAGTTCTAGATTAAACTACTTAGATTCCAGTTCAAAGTCTAGGGCAGGTCACAATCCTGGTCCTACTCTGGGATGGATTTGCTGCCAGAGAAGAACTCAGGTGTTTTCTACTGCCATTGATGATCTCATTTTTTCAGGGGCTTCTGAACCACAGAGCTTCACATGATAAACTCATGCCCAGACTCCTTATTTTCATTTGAAATTCTTCCAGTGCCAGTTAAAATCTCACTACCACTGTGACTGCTTTCTTTGCTCATTACATCTCACACTACTCTCTAGATCCTCTGAACAACCATTGCCCTTATTCATCCATCATTGAAAAACAGTGGTTCTAAGGGCCAGTGGTGCAGACTGTGGAATCAGATTGGTTTACAATCCTTTTGTTACCATGTTCTAGCTGTCTAACTCTGTGCAAGTTACTCAGCTTTTTCACATCTTGGTTTCTATATCCATAAAATGAGGATAATAAAAAATGTTCCTGCTTCATAGAGTTGTGAGTTTTAAATGAGATCATAAATGTGAAGTATTTGGCACTGTGCTTGGCACATGGTCAGCATGCAATTATTAGTAGCCATTACTATCTCTCTTTTTACATAGTTGTGATTTTTTATCTTGTTTGCTAGGTTTCATAGGTTTATATCTTAATGTGCCTTCTTGAATTATAAACTCATTGAAAGCAATGTCTTGATATTGTATGTTGCATATAGTTGATTTTTAAAATATAATTATTGGTTATTACAGATGGCTTCTTGGCAGGGAACATATTTGGTTTAGTATTCTCTTCTAACCCTCACATCGCTAAATGGATGGAACTTCTAGTATGTGAAGAAGGGTTACCTAGATCTTTACAACTGGACTCAAGGCAGAGACTCACTGTTTGCCTCTGAAATCCTATTCCAAGAGGAATGTCTCCCACCAAAAACTACCTGTAACCAAGACTTGGGGTTTAAGTGTACAAGACAAGTGTCATCCCTTAAGGCCTGCACTACCTGAAACATCTGAGACAGCTAAGATATCTCAGTGTCTTGAGAGGTCAATGAGGTGTCAGAAAACTTTCAAGATTGCCAAATAATCAGCACTGATAAGAAGCCTATTCAACTTCTCTATCTTCCAAATCAATATTAAAAAAACCCAGATTATTTCTTCTCGCCCTTCACCATGTTTCTTTCTCCACCCAATTTTGCAGAAGAGGGCATGCAGCAATGGCAAACAAGAATCACCTGTGGGACATTTAGAAAACACAAATGCCCAGATTTTATCCAAGACCAGATAAATTTGAATTTTTAGAATTGGGGTTGGACATTAGTATTCTACAAAACATTCCCAGGTATGTAATGTGCAGGTAGGTAGGCTTGACAATCAGTAACAAGGAGATGCTTCTCTGAATAGGATTAACAGGCATTGAACAAACTGTCAAAGCATGATA
Source organism: Neomonachus schauinslandi (assembly GCF_002201575.2). Taxonomy (NCBI): domain Eukaryota; kingdom Metazoa; phylum Chordata; class Mammalia; order Carnivora; family Phocidae; genus Neomonachus; species Neomonachus schauinslandi. The sequence continues at coordinate 88,785,819 of NC_058408.1, forward strand.
TTGTGTTAAGTACCATAGAGGATACAAAAAACAACCCAAACTTGTCTCTGCCTTCAAGGAGCTTTCAGCTACTTGTAGGAGAAAATTTTCACCCAGAAACTGATAAATAGCCAAAGGACTACAAGTGGTGGGTGTATGAAGGAGTCAGAAACTAAATGCTGAAGTAAAATTTAGAGGTGAAAAGTAAATGAAGGTTGGAATGGCTAAAGGTTTCATGGCAGAGAAGGGAAGTAACTGAAGATGTAGAGGGATATGAAATTTAGAAAGGCCATCCTGACTTTTTCATGTCAACTTTGGCATATGTGTTCAGGAGTGTAGGGGGCTACTTGAAATACTCCCATGTTTGCAGCCTAAATTTCTAAGACACCACAAAACCTTTGTAAATACAATTTATTATTTCTGCAAAGTTTCAGTTCTCAGAACAGCTCTTGAAGGGAATGCTATTGTTATTTTCAGCTAAGAAACTGACACCTCATAGAGGTAAGTGGCAGCTTTAAGAAAGTGTGGTACAGCAGCCGGCACATGTTAGACTTGAGGGAACAAGCAGGTAACCTCCGAGGAACTCATATTCAGGCCAGTTGTCAATGTTTTTCAGAAAAGTCAGTTACTCCTTTTGCCTCTTTGGTCTCTTTTCTAGGTCGTACAGGAAAGACAAACTTCCCCATAAGTAGCTGGGAAGAGCTCTAGTGGCCTGATCCCTGTCTAGGGGCCTATAGCCTCCTTTGCATGTGACATTGAAATTAGTCCTTGACTACTTTTGTTTTCCTCTCTGTAAGAACTAGTAATCTCATTTGCACTCATTTCAGCAGTTTCTTTGCTATTGGACCCGAGTTTTATACAGAGGGGAAAAAAAAGCGATGACATTAATGTACATTTTGCCTCCTTTCAAGAGTATCTTTTTTACACATGGAGTTTGAGGTATCTGGATTTTCATTTCTGAGAATCACACCTTTGTAACCATTTAGCCAAAAGAAACTCATTAACTTTCCCTAATAGAAAAGTTAGAAGCATCACATGCTTATTTGAAGCCAAAGTTTTATTCTAGCAGAGGGCACTGCATCCTGCATACTGGTTGGCTTAAGATCTTCTTTTTGGGGATCTGACTGAACATTGACCCCAATTACTGGCAATTTTTGTGCTTCAGTGCTGCTGTTTCAGAACAAAAACTAATAACCCAACCCTACAGAGAAGCTTTATAAACTTCCCCAGTGACTCTGTAGCTCATTTCTCCTTTTCTCATGGTCCCTGAATTGATTTTTCCTTGTTGTTTGCACATGGCGCTCAATTATAGTGAACTTCCAGAATCAGAAGACAATCAGCTATCTAAGAAAGTATAGAACTTGACGGGAAAATAATATATTTTAAGCCTTCTCCACTGATAATATCCCAGCCTTTGGCTTTCTCACCTGGAGAGTTTGTCACTATTTTCAGGATGCTCTATCAGGTAGTTTTGATTTTGTGTTTTGTGAGAACATATCAGTTGCCACTATTAAGAGGAATGTATAAATTGGTTTAATTTTCTATTTTGGGGTATTTCTAAAATACAAATGGAGTAGTTGTTTTTTTCAGTGGTCTTTTTGGAGTTGATCTTAAATCATGGCCATTAAAAATGAGTTAGCCTTCACCAAAAAAAAAAAAGAAGGCATGGGTTACAGGATCCAACACAGGCTAATGGCAAAGGATAAGAACTGTGCAGTTTCCCTTCTAGGAAACCTGTTCAAACTGAAATAGGAAGCCCAAAATGATGGTAGGAGAAAAATCTCTAGAAAAAATGGAAATCAGAAATTATCTGAAAGGTTATATTTGTGAGCAATTCTGAAATGCTAGTTGCCAGAGGACATGGAAAGACTTAAGTGTAAATACAGAGAAAAACCAAATGAATTCTTTAAAAAGATACAATGAATAACTAGGAAAAATAAAAATTATGTTCAGGGAAGGAAATAAAATTATGTGCGTAACTTGGCCCAAATATATTTACATAGTGAAATAAAGTTAATCTTTAAAAACATGGAGATAAGTACCAGAAGAAACAGATATTTACAAGTAGTTGCCTTGGGAGAGGAGGGTTAATGTTGCTGGTCTTGGGGGAGCAGTTGTCTTTTTTAGTACAAACTACTTATCACTATTTGATTTTTAAACTTTATACCTATATGGTTTTCATGAAAAATTAAACATTTAAACATATAATTTGTATTTCTAACCCTCTCTAGCATAAGTATAAATTTGGCATGTTTTCCCCAGTGTTTTATGGAACAGTGCTAAAGAGGGGTTGGCTTTTTAAGCATAAGGATTAGGAAGATTTTGGTGGGGTTCGTGGGCTGGTGGAAGAACCTTAGGATTAGAGTCCTATCTGGAAGGCTCTGGTCAAATGTTGTTAATAACTTCTGTTGGCATCGATCCAGCCCTGATAAATAAGGAGAGAAGCTTTCATAAACTGCGATGGATTGAGTTTCGTGTGTTTTCTGGGACGCTGAGCTTCTCTTTAACCATTATTGGCTATTGGCCCAAATGTAATTCTCACTTTCCTCTGGGTTGCCTGGGTGTGCATTAGGCCTGTGTTTAAATCCTGGATGTTTCAGAGCATCTTGTGGGATCAAAGGCCTTCAGATGAGTATGACTACAAGAGGCTGAGGAACTAGAACATATGTCAAAAAAATATAAGGATTTACTTTGAACTCTTGTCTATAAAGAGAAATGCTTTATACCTTCCTATTTATGCTTAAAATAATTTTTTTCCGTTTACAAAATAGCACCCAAGGCAGGGTGGAAAGTTTGGATTAATGATTACATTTTTTATACTTGAATGAGTTAATATCTTGTATCAGCTGGCTTTTGTAACATGACTAATTATATGCATGCATCAATATTCTGTCATGCCTTAGTCTTTCAAACATAGCAAAAGGTTCTGAGACTGGCAACTGGTCATTTGAGTTGAGGTATGTGTTTTCATGATCTTGAATATGTGGAGTTGTTTACACACAGGTTAAGAATTAAGGGAGAGACACACTGTAGTTTAGGCTCAGATTAAGAAGGAAAATGGTATGTGTTTGGGGAAAGAAACTAATATTATTTAAGCATCTACTATGCACTTTACATATATTATTTCATTATTTTAAAGTTGAGATACAGAGTGGTCATGTGACTTCTCTAAGGACTTCTGGCTAGTGAGCTGTGGAACTGAAATTTTAACCAAAGTTTTACTAGCAACACAAAAGGTAAGAGGTTAAGCAATTTTTATCAGTACAAGTGGACTTGCAGCAAAATCACTTGTAAAACTTTTAATAAGTGGACATTGTAGGGCTCCACTCCTAATCTACTAAATCAGAATTTCTGGGAGAAGTGCCCTGTGACTTTTATGTACCCCCAAATTTGAGGACCACTGCTGTGTTAAATTGTTATTATGCTCCAATTATTTTGTAGGATTCAATGTGTTATCCTACAATTAAATTCCTTTGAAGATTAGCCTTGTGTTATCTACTATTTCTCATTCCCTATGGATATGATCAGAGTTTCTGAAAACTCTATAAACAGAAAGCGTAAGAAGATTAAATTCTAGGGGCACCTAGGTGGCTCAGTTGGTTAAGCATCTGACTATTGATTTCAGCTCAGATCATGATCTCAATGTTGTGAGATTAAGCCCCACATTGGGCTCCATGTTGAGCATGGATCCTGCTTAAGATTCTCTCTCCCTTTCCCTCTGCCCCTCCCCACCCTCAAAAAAAAAAAGATTAAATTTTAGATTCAAATTGGGCCACAAAGAATTAGCATTTTCTCCTTAGACTGAGTTTGTGGACAAGGGTGGAGTAGAAAAAACAAGAGCTGAGAAATTTTGTGTGTGTGTTCATGGCAAACACCATGACTGTGGTGCATCTGTTTCTTAATGACTGATACTAGTTTTCACTGATTCATGCATAGACTTCCACCCCTCTACCCATTCTAATGGATGGATGGTTGTGCTGGTCCTTTATTCTCTTTCTCTTTTTCTTTTTGCCTTGAATAGCTTAGTATTTGAGAAGACTGAACAAATGTTCCCAGAATTCCTGGTAAGATTATTACCAGAAATTTAATAAAAAGATAAAAAATATAGACAAAAATTAAGTGCAGTACAAAATTAAGAAAACATAGGTAAGGGGAAAAATGGGAGAGTTTGTATTTGCCCATTTTTTCAGAAACCCTAATAAATGGGCTATGCCCTAAATATAACAGAGCAGAAATGACAGGATGAGGAGATGAGGGCAGTTTATGTTCTTCCTACTGTGTCCCTTTCCAAAAATGGAAACTTGTTAATGGAGAAAGGTGGGAAGTATAGATATTGGCATCAGAGTGTGGTTTTTCTTTCATAATAATTCAGTATATTTTAAAATAGGAGAATATAAGGTCACCAGTTCAAACTGGGATATTCATTGAGAGTTTAACAAATATATAATGAATGGGCTTTATATTAAAGTCCTCTGAGTTTGAAACACAGAGAGTCAGGAGACACAGGTTCCAGTCTCAGCCATGTGACTTCAAGCTGGCCACTCATTTCCTTTGACCCTCAACTCTTTCTCTGTAAAAGCAAGCCAGATATTTCTTTTTTTTTTTTAATTTTATTATGTTATGTTAGTCACCATACAATACATCATTAGTTTTTGATGTGGTGATCCACGATCCATTGTTTTCATATAACACCCAGTGCTCCATGCAGTACGTGCCCTCCTTAATACCCATCACTGGGCTAACCCATCCCCCCACCCCCCTCCCCTCTAAAACCCTATTTGTTTCTCAGAGTCCATAGTCTCTCATGGTTCATCTCTCCCTCCGATTTCCGCCCCCTTCACTTTTCCCTTCCTTTTCCTAATGTCCTCCATGCTATTCCTTATGTTCCACAAATAAGTGAAACCATATGATAATTGACTTTCTCTGCTTGACTTATTTCACTTAGCATAATCTCCTCCAGTCCCATCCATGTTGATGTAAAAGTTGGGTGTTCATCTTTTCTGATGGCTGAGTAATATTCCATTGTATATATGGACCACATCTTCCTTATCCATTCATCTGTTGAAGGGCATCTCGGCTCTTTCCACAGTTTGGCTATTGTGGACATTGCTGCTATGAACATTGGGGTGCATATGACCCTTCTTTTCACTACATCTGTGTCTTGGGGCAAATACCCAGGAGTGCAATTGCTGGGTCATAGGGTAGCTCTATGTTTCATTTTTTGAGGAACCTCCACACTGTTTTCCAAAGTGGCTGTACCAACTTGCATTCCCACCAACAGTATAAGAGGGTTCTCCTTTGTCCACAACCTCTCCAACATTTGTTGTTTCTTTCCCTGTCCATTTTTGCCATTCTAACTGTGTAAGGTGGTATCTCAATGTGGTTTTGATTTGAATTTCCCTGATGGCTAATGATGATGAACATTTTTTCATGTGTCTGTTAGCCATTTGTATGTCTTCTTCAGAGAAGTGTCTTTTCATATCTTCTGCCCATTTTTTGACTTGATTATTTGTTTTTTGGGTGCTGAGTTTGAGAAGTTCTTTATAGATCTTGGATACCAGCCCTTTATCTGTAGTGTCATTTGCAAATATCTTCTCCCATTCTGTGGGTTGCCTCTTTGTTTTGTTGACTGTTTCCTTTGCTGTGCAGAAGCTTTTTATCTTGATGAAGTCCCAAAAGTTCATTTTTGCTCTTGTTTCACTAGCTTTTGGAGATGTATCTTGAAAGAAGTTGCTGTGGCTGATGTCAAAGAGGTTACTGCCTATGTTCTCCTCTAGGATTTTGATGGATTCCTGTCTCACATTGAGGTCTTCCATCCATTTTGAATTTATCTTTGTGTATGGTGTTAGAGAATGGTTGAGTTTCATTCTTTTGCATGTGGCTGTCCAATTTTCCCAGCACCATTTATTGAAGAGACTTTTTTCCATTGCATGTTTTTTCCTGCTTTGTCAAAGATTATTTGACCATAGAGTTGAGGGTCCATATCTGGGTTCTCTATTCTGTTCCATTGGTCTATATGTCTGTTTTTGTGCCAGTACCATGCTGTCTTAGTGATCACAGCTTTGTAATACAGTTTGAAATCAGGCAACATGATGCCCCCAGCTTTGTTTTTCTTTTTCAACATTTCCTTGGCAATTCAGGGTCTTTTCTGATTCCATACAAAATTTAAGATTGTTTGTTCCAGCACTTTGAAAAATGTCATTGGAATTTTGATCAGGATGGCATTGAAGGTATAGATTGCTCTGGGTAGCATAGACATTTTAACAATGTTTATTCTTCTGATCCATGAGCATGGAATATTTTTCCATCTTTTTGTGTCTTCTTCAATTGCTTTCATGAGTGTTCTGTAGTTCCTAGAGTATAGATCCTTTACCTCTTTGGTTAGGTTTATTCTGAGGTATCTTATGGTTTTTGGTGCTATTTTAAATGGAATCGTTTCTCTAATTTCTCTTTCTACAGATATTTCTGAGGTCCTTTCAGGCACTATGAGTCTGTGTCTGCATTTACAATTGTGCCACAGGAGAGTCTGAAATTTTTCTTTGTTGAATTAAAATTTAAGTGAGGTTATTATAAGTTTGTTTAAATTGATGAAAAATTACAGTTGTACAGAAAGATACTTAAAGCCAACATGACAGCCTTTGTCTTTAGATAATATATTCAGTTAATATGAGTCCAATTAAGGTCCCTAGTCAGCATCTGCCTGTTTCTGAGACAGTTATCAAGTTGGTTATTCTGCTGATAAAATAAAATGCTAATGTTTAAGTTGTAAAGTGGAGAGGAGAAAGTGTAAACATTTGCATCCTGATCATCCTGAGGTCATATCTTCTCTGCATACTTCATATTCCACTTATTTTTGAACAGCTTTATTGAGGTATAATTGATGTACAATAAACTGCACATTTTTAAAGTGTACCATCTTGTAAGTTTTGACATGACATATATCCACATGTCCAATATGATGTATGAATTCATCACCACAATAAAGATATTGAACATGTACACACTCTCAAAAGACACCTTGTGCCCCTTTGTCACCTCTCCTTTCCAACTCTACTCACAACACCCTCTTTCATTATGAAATGAAAATGTTAGCATGGCATATTATAATGTTAGCATGGCATATCTTTTTTAATACTTTTAACTTATTTGTGTCTTTATATTTGAAGTAGTAGGTTTTTGTAGGCATCATATACTTGGGTCTTAATTTTTTAATATGATAGGTAGTCTGCCTTTTAATTTGGTTATATAGATTTACACATCATATGAAAACTAATATGGCAAGATTTAAATCAACCTCCTATTTGATTTTTCTACATGATCTTTGTTCCCCTTTTCCTGACTTCTTTTGGATAATTTTTTTTTTAAATGCAGTTTTGTCTCCTTTGTTAGCTTATTAGCTGTAATTATTTCTTCTGTTATTAAATGTTGATCCCCTGTGTTTCCATTTACGTTGTTTTTGACAAGAAATCTGCTGTTGTCCTTACCTTTGTTCCTCTGTATATAATTTAACATTTTTCTCTGGCTGCTTATAAAATTTTCTCATTATCCCTAGTTTTGGGCAATGTGTACCTTGGTGTAGTATTCTTTGTATTTCTTATTCTTGAGTTTTTGAGCTTCCTGAAAGTTTACAGTTTTCATACAATTAAGAATTTTTGGCCACCATGTCTTCAACTATCTTTTTGGTCCTCACCTTCCTTAATGACATACATTAGGTCCCTTGAAATTGTACCACAGGGCGCCTGGATGGCTCCATCGTTAAGTGTCTGCCTTCGGCTCATGTCATGATCCCAGGGTCCTGGGATTGAGTCCTGCATCGGGCTCCCTACTCTGCGGGAAGCCTGCTTCTTCCTCTCCCACTCCCCCTGCATGTGTTCCCTCTCTCACTCTCTCTGTCAAATAAATAAATAAAATCTTAAAAAAAAATTAGGTGATATTCATATTAAAAATAAGAAATTGTACCACAGTTTACTGATTTTTATGTCCTTTTTTACTTTTTAGTATTTTTTTCTGTGTTTCATTTTCCTTTTCTGTTTCTTTTTTATTTAATTCCAGTGTAGTTAAAATACCATGTTATATTCATTTCAAGTGCACAATATAGTGATTCAACAATTCCATATATTACTTAGTGCTCATCAAGATAAGTATACTCTTAAACCCCTTCACCTATTCACCCATTCCCCCACCCCCATCACCTCTATTTACTATCTATTTGTTCTCTATAGTTAAGAATTTGTTTTATGGTTTGTCTCCTTCTTTTTATCCTTTATTCATTTGTTTTGTTTCTTTTTTGTTTTTTAAGAATTTATTTATTTGAGAGAGAGAGAGAATGAGAGACAGAGCATGAGAGGGAAGAGGGCAGAGGGCAGAGGGGGAAGAGGGCAGAGGGGGAAGAGGGCAGAGGGGGAAGCAGACCCCCCGCTGAGCAGGGAGCCCGATGTGGGACTCGATCCTGGGACTCCAGGATCATGACCTGAGCCAAAGGCAGTCGCTTAACCAACTGAGCCACCCAGGCGCCCACATTTGTTTTGTTTCTTAAATTCCACTTGTGAGTGAAATCATACGTCTTTCTCTGACTGGATTATTTCACCTAGAATTATAGTTCTAGACCCATCCATGTTGTTGCAAATGGCAAGATTTCATTCTTTTTTATGGATGAATAATATTCCATTGTATGTGTATGTCATATCTTCTCATCCATTCATCCATCAATGGACAGTTGGGCTGCTTCCATAATCTGGCTCCTGTAAATAATGCTGCAATAAACACAGGGGTGCATGTATCCCTTTGAATTAGTGTTTTTGTGTTCTCTGGGTAAAAACTCAGTAGTGTGATTATCAGATCATAGGGGAGTTCCACTTTTAACTTTTTGAGGAATTTCCATATTGTTTTCCAGGGTGGCTGCACCAGTTTAAATTCCCACCAGCACAAGGTTTCCTTTTTCTCCACATCCTCGCCAACACTGTTGTTCTTGTTTTTGATTTTACCATTCTGACTGGTGTGAGGTGATACCTCATTGTAGTTTTGATTTGCATTTCCCTGATGATGAGTGATGTTGAGCATCTTTTCATGTGTCTTTGGCCATCTGGATATATTCTTTGGAGAAATGTCTGTTCATGTCTTCTGCCCATTTTTAATGGGATTATTTATTTTTGGGGTGTTGAGTTGTACAAATTCTTTTTTTTTAAGATTTTAACTATTTATTTGAGAGAGAGAGCACAAGCTGTGGGGAGGCACAGAGGGAGAGGGAGAAGCAGACTCCCTGCTGAGTGGAGAGCCCGATGTGGGGCTTGATCCAAGGAACCTGAGATCATGACCTGAGCTGACGGCAGACACTTACCAGACTGAGCCACCCAGGTGCCCCAGTTGTACACATTCTTTATATATTTTGGATACTAACCCTTTATCTGATATGTCATTTGCAAATATCTTCTTCCATTCTATAGGTTGATTTTTCATTTTGTTGTTTGTTTCCTATGCTATGTAGAAGCTTTTTATTTTGATGTAGTCCCAATAGTTTATTTTTGCTTTTGTTTCCCTTGCTTCAGGAGACATATCTAGAAAGATATTGTTATGGCCAATGTCAGAGAAATTATTGCCTGTGCTTTCTCTAGGATTTTTCTGGTTTCAGGTCTCACATTTGGGTCTTTAATCCATTTTGAGTTTATTTTTGTGTGTGGCTGTAAAATAGAGGTCCAGTTTCATTGTTCTGCATATAGTTGTCCAGTTATCCCAACACTATTTGTTGAAGAAACTGTCTTTTTCCCATTGGATATTCTTTCCTGCTTTGTTGAAGACTGACCATATAATTGTTTATTGGACATTGTTGGACAATTGTTTATTTGGAAAATTGTTAGTTACTGGACATTCTATTCTGTTCTATTGATCTGTGTGTCTATTCTTGTGCTAGTTCTATACTGTTTTGATTACTACCGATTTGTAATATAACTTGAAGTCTGGAATTATGATACAACCAGTTTTATTTTTCTTTTTCAAGATTGCTTTGGCTATTCTGGGCCTTTGGTGGTTCCATACAAATTTTAGGATTGTTTTAGTTCTGTGAAAAATGCTGTTAGTGTTTTGATGGGGATTGCATTAGATCTGTAGATTGCTTTGTGTAGTATAGACATTTTTATATATATTTTTTCCAATCCATGAGCATGGAATGTCTTTCCATTTCTTTGTGTTGTCTTCTTTCATCAGTGTTTTATAGTTTTCAGAGTACTGGTCTTTCACTTCTTTGATTAAGTATATTCTTATGTATTTCATTCTTTTTAGTGCAATTGTAAATGGGATTATTTTCTAATTTCTCTTTCTGTTGCATCATTATTGATGTATAGAAATGCAACAGTTTTCTGTACATTGATTTTATATCCTGTGACCTTAGTGAACTCTTTAATCAGTTCTAGTAGTTTTTTGATGATGTGTTTTGGGTTTCTATATAGTATCATATCACCGGCAAATAGTGAAAGGTTTACTTCTTCCTTATTGATTTGGATGCCTTTTATTCTATTCTCTTGTCTGATTACTCTGGCTAGGACTTCCAGTGATATGTTGGATAAAATTGGTGAGAGTAGACATCCTTGTCCTGTTCCTGACCTTAGGGGAAAAGCTTTTGACTCTTTCCTACTGAGTATGATGTTCGCCATGGGTTTTTCATATAAAGTCTTCATTATGTTGAGGTATGTTCTCTCTAAGCCTACTTTGTTGAGGGTTTTTTTTTTTTTATGTTATGTTAATCACCATACATTACATCATTAGTTTTTGATGTAGTGTTCCATGATTCATTGTTTGCGTATAACACCCAGTCCATGCAGAACATGCCCTCTTTAATACTCATCACCAGGCTAACCCATCCTCCCACCCCCCTCCCCTCTAGAACCCTCAGTTTGTTTTTTAGAGTCCATCCTCTCACATGGTTCATCTCCCCCTCCGATTTCCCCTCCTTCATTCTTCCCCTCCTGCTTTCTTCTTCTTCTTTTTTTTTAACAAGTAATGTATTATTTGTTTCTGAGGTACAGATCTGTGATTCAATAGTCTTGCACAATTCACAGTGCTCACCATAGCACATACCGTCCCCAGTGTCTATCACCCAGCCGCTCCATCCCTCTCACCCCCCACCACTCCCCCAACCCTCAGTTTGTTTCCTGAGATTAAGATTCCTCATATCAGTGACGTCATATGATACATGTCTTTCTCTGATGGACTTATTTCGCTCAGCATAATACCCTCCAGTTCCATCCACGTTGTTGCAAATGGCAAGATTTCATTCTTTTTGATGGCTGCATAATATTCCATTGTATATATATACCACATCTTCTTTATCCATTCATCTGTCGATGGACATCTTGGCTCTTTCCACAGTTTGGCCATTGTGGACATTGCTACTATAAACATCGGGGTACACATACCCCTTCGGATCCCTATTTTTGTATCTTTGGGGTAAATACCCAGTAGTGCAATTGCTGGATTGTATGGTAGCTCTATTTTCAACTTTTTGAGGAACCTCCATACTGTTTCCCATGGTGCCTGCTCCAGCTTGCATTCCCACCAACAGTGTAAGAGGGTTCCCCTTTCCTTGTTGAGGGTTTTTATCATGAATGGATGTTGTACTCTGTCAAATGCTTTTTCTGCATCTATTGAAATGATCATATGGCTTTTATCCTTTCTTTTATTGATGTGATGTATCATGTTGATTGATTTGCAAATATTGCACCACCCTTGCATCCCAGGAATAAATCCCACTTGATCAGAGTGAATGATATTTTAAATGTACTGTTGGATTTAGTTTGCTAATATTTTGTTGAGGATTTTTGCATATATGTTCATCAGAGATCATAGCCTGTTGTTCTCTTTTTTTGTGGTGTCTTTATGTTTTTTTGGTATCAGGGTGATATTGGCCTCAGAATGAATTTGTACATTTTCCGTCCTCTTCTTCTTTTGGAATAGTTTGAGAAGAATAAGTATTAGGAATTCTTTATATGTTTACTAGAATTCAACTGTGAAGCCATCTGTCCTGGACTTTTGTTTGTTGGGAGTATTTTGATTACTGATTCAATTTCATTGCTGGTAATCAGTCTGTTCAAGTTTTTTATTTCTTACTGTTTCAGTTTTGGTTATTTATATGTTTCTAAGAATTTATACATTTTTTCTAAGTTGTCCAATTTGTTGGCATATAATTTTTCATATTCTATTACAATCCTTTGTATTTCTGTGGTGTCAGTTGTTATTTCTCTTCTTTCATTTCTGATTTTGTTTATTTGAGTGCTTTCTCTCTCTCTCTGTCTCTTTCTGTCTGTCTCTCTATTTGATGAGTCTGCCTAGAGGTTTATCAATCTTGTTGATCTTGTCAAAGAACATATCTGGGGTTTCACTGATCTGTTCAATTGTTTTTTAAATCTCGTTATCATTTATTTCTGCTCTAATCTTTATTATTTCCAACCTTCTGCTGGATTTGAGTTTTGTTTGTTCTTCTTTTTCTAGCTCCTTAGGTGTAAGGTTAGTTTGTTTATGTGAGATTTTTCTTGCTTCTTGAGGTAGGCCTCTATTGATACAAACTTCTCTCTGAAAACTGCCTTTGCCAAATCCCAAAGATTTTGAGCCATTGTGTTTTCATTTTGTCTCTGTGTATTTTTTTATTTCCTCTTTGATTTCTTGTTTGTCCCATTCATTATTTAGTGGCATATTATTTAACCTCCATGTATTTGTGTTCTTTCCACATTTTTTCTGTGGTTGACTTCTAGTTTCATTGTGCTGTGATCAGAAAAGATACATGGTGTAACTTTGATCATTTTGAAATTGTTGAGACTTGTTTTGTGATCTATTCTGGCGAATACTCCATATGCACTTGAAAAGTTGTATATTCTCTGTTTTAAGATGGAGTGTTCTGAATATATCTATTAAATCCATCTGGTCCAGTGTGTCATTCAAACCACTGTTTCCTTGTTTATTTATTTATTCAGCACTTTGAATACATCACGCCCTCCCTTCTGACCTGCAAAGTTTCTATAGAAAAAAGTTTCTGTAGCTGGCTTTATAGGGTTTCCCTTGTATATAACTGTTTTCTTTTCTCTTGCTGCTTTTAAATTGTCTCTTTATCATGGCTTTTTGCCATTTTAATTACTATATCCCTTGATGTGGACCTCCTTAAGTTGATTTTACTGGGGGAATCTCTGTGCCTCCTAGATCTAGATATCTGTTTCCTTCCCCCAGATTAGGGAAGTTTTCAGCTATTATTTCTTCAAATAAGTTTTCTATCCCCTTTTCTCTCTTTCCATCTTCTGTAATCCCTATAATGAGAATGTTATTATTACACTTGATGGAGTCACTGAGTTCCCTAAGTTTACTCTCATTTTCGATAATTCTTTTTCTCTAACCTGCTCAGATTGATTACTTTCCATTACTCTGTCCTCTAGGTCAGTGATTTGTTCTGCTTCTTCTAGCCTGCCATTTATTCCACCTAGTGTATTTTTAAATTTCATTTATTGTGTTCTTCATCTCTGACTGGTTCTTTTTTCTCTCTGTGTTAAGGGTCTCACTGATGTGCTCACTCTTTTCTCAAGTCTAGTGGGTATTTTTACGATCATTACCTCAAATTTTCTATGAAGCATATTACTTATCTCCATTTTGCTTAGGTCTCTTGCTGTGATTTTTGTCCTGTTCTTTCATTTGAGACATATTCCTCTGTCTCCTCATTTTGTCTAACTCTCTGTGTCTGCTTCTGTGGTCAGGAAAGTCAACTATGCCTCTTGCTCTTGAAAGTCTGGTTGGGATGCATGCTTTTAACAAGGTGGCACTGATTCTCTTCCATAGGGGACAGAGACTAGGGTTGGCCTGGGCCACTCTGCAAAGCATGTGTGGGTGGGGCATGCAGTTTTAACAAGGTGCTTGTGTTTTCTGCAGAAGGTGACCAGCCAGCACTGAGACCAAGGCCCTACAAAGCATGGAGTCAGGAGATGAGGTATTTGCAAGGTTTGGCAAGTTTTGTACTGGTCTTCTGGGGGAGGGGACCTGAAGCACTGGGACCAAGGCATGCCCAGCTGGAGGCAGCAGGGCATAGTGTAAGCAAGTTAGGTAGTGAATGCTGGCACCAGTGCTGGTGCCCACAAGTCTCTGTATTTATCTTGGGGGGTGAGGGAGGGAAATGACACCTGCCAGCTCCTTTGTGTCTGGAGAAGTCTTTCAGCAAACTCTGAGATTAGTAAGTAATTTTCCCTCCTGTATGCCCCAGGCATTTTTCAAACAATTGCTTCTATGCTGTATCTCTCCAGGCTGTTTGTTGTGCTGTGTCTTTAAGTGCAGGGACTCAATTTCTTATTGTCTTCCTGGTTCTCCCAGAGCCAAGCCCCCTGATTTTTAAAGTTCTAGGCTTTGAGTCTTGCTGGATAAGAACTCGTTAAATTCAGCCCCTCTGGTTTTCAAAGCCAAATGCTATGGGGATTCATTTTCCCTGTGCAGGCTTCCCTGTGTGATAGTCTGTTTCTCTCCCTTTCCACAACTGCAGCTCCCTCTGTTCAGTGGCCAGACCCACAGGATTTAACTTCCCACCATATCTCTTCTCTTCCTACCCTCTTTGAGGTGGCCTCTTCTCTATATTTTGTTCTGGAGTTTGTTCTGCCAGTCTTCAGGTCATGTTTTGGGTTATTTACACTGCTGTGAGTATTATCTAGTTGTATGCCATAAGATGAGGTAAGCTTATGGTCCTTCTACTCTGCCGTCTTCTCTGGAAGTCTCTCTGTTTCATTTCGGATAGTATCAATTGGTGTTTTCATGTTCACTAAATTTTGACAATATTTCATCTGCCATTAATCCCATTAATATATTTTTCATCCAGGTTTTATTTCCAGGATTTATTTTTTGATTTTTGTCTCTGAAGTTTATACAGGTCTTTTTAAAAATATCTTTATCTTTATATTTAGCATGTTCAATTTCTCCTTTAGTTTTTTAACATAAAAATACAGTATAATTTTCCAATGTTTTTGTCAGCTAATTTTAACATCTCTGTCAGTTCTGGTCAGTTTTGGCTGATCGGTTTTTCTCCTCATTATAGGTTGTATTTTCCTGATTGCTTGCATGCCTGGCATTTTTGTTTGTTTTTGTTTTTAAAATTTCTTTTATTATTATTTTTTTAATTTAATTTAATTTTATTATGTTATGCCACCATACAGTACATCATTAGTTTTTGATGTAGTGTTCCATGATTCATTGTTTTCATATAGCACCCAGTGCTCCATGCAATATGTGCCTCCTTAATACCCATCACCTGGCTAACTTTTCTCTCCACCCCCTTCCCCCCAAAACCCCCAGTTTGTTTCTTGGAGTCCATAGTCTCTCATGGTTCATCTCCCCCTCCGATTCCCCCCCTTCATTTTTCCCTTCCTTCTCCTAATGTCCTCCATGCTATTCTTTATGTTTCACAAATAAGTGAAACCATATGATAATTGACTTTCTCTGCTTGACTTATTTCACTTAGCATAATCTCCTCCAGTCCCATCCATATTTGTTGTAAAAGTGGGGTATTCATCCTTTCTGATGGCTGAGCAATATTCTGTTGTATATATAGACCACATCTTTATCCATTCGTCTGCTGAAGGGCATCTCTACTCTTTCCACAGTTTGGCTATTGCAGACATTGCTGCTATGAACATTGGGGGTTCATCCCAATGTTCATAGCCTGGCAATTTTTGATTAGATGCAAGATATTGTGTGTTTTACCTTGTTGAGTGCTGGATAGTTTTGTATTTCTGTAACTATTCTTGGGTTTTGTTCTGGGACATAGTTAAATTATTTGGAAATAGTTTGATTCTTTCTGCCATTGTTTTTAATATTTATTAGGCAACACCTGAACAGTATTTTGTCTACATCTAATTATTCTCCACTACTGAGGCAAGACTTTTCTGAGTACTCTACCCAATGGTTCATGAATTATGAGGTTTTTTCTCTGACAGGAAACTGGTCTAGTCCTATACCATACTTGAACCCAGTAGTCCTGGCCCCATGTGGGATCTGAGTGCTGTTGTCTCTTATCTTCTTTCCCTAGCCACAGGTAGTTTCTGTACATGTATGCCCTGATGATAACTGAATACTTGAGGAGGACCAAGAATATATCTTTTACAAGCATGCCAATATCATTATTTTTGCATAGTATTCTCAATGCAAAATATAAGAAGGAAAATGTCATCCCAGTTATAAAACTCTGTATAGTTTTAGAGCATGTGACTATTTGGCCTAACTTGGCTGTGCTGATCCATTTACTGTGCATTGAGTAACTTGCATCTAAGGGCACTGTAGACAGTAATGAGGTTTTGAATGCCTCCACATGAGACCCATGTCTCATCTTTGCAGGATGACGCAAGTGATCATTACTGCTGATGAATTTTAAATAGAACAATCATTCTGATTGCTCTGCTTAAGTCTGACTCAGTAAGCCAGCTAAAGCATTTCCCCCATCATACAGAATCCTCAACAAATCTCAAGATTTTACCAGACATTTTCGTGTGAAAATTTGAAAAATGCCCAGGCTTCACATATAACTATGAGGCCAGTGTGAGTCCTTTATATTTTGCTACAGTCTATGGACATGAAATAGAAAGAGAAAATAATAGAGAATAAAGTTAGAGAGATTAAAATCAAACCTCAATAGTTGGCTCTTATGCTAATTCTCTCTTTTATATTTTACTCTCATTTCCCTTCCTTTTTGTGAATTCTCTTTTTAGCTTTTAAAAATTATTTATGATTCTTCAAATTCTTTAAGAAAGGAACAAGCAATAATACATTCAGTACATGTCAACAGCCTTCTAATAGATTACAGTAGGTGGGTGACCTACTTGAAGGGCAGATACTTCACACCTTCAGCAAGTAAAGAATCAATCATAGCCTGATGTGATGCAAAAATTGAAAAGACCTTAGTGATTTTGTGGTCCAGGGATAGGAAGATTCTGGCATGAGGGCCTTCATTCTTCTATACCATGCTTATGGCTAATTTATCGCAAAACACTCTCCCAATGCATCAAGATTCATCTCAGTTGACTCAAGTCAGTACCCTAGGCAGCCACTACCAATCACTCAAAGTAGGACTGTAAAATCAATCCTATTTGCAATTCAGAAGCTGTTCCATTATTTTAATTTTATAGATATGGGAACTGAGACTTCCAATCAGCTGTAGAGCTCAGATTGGGACCAGATCCTGAACTCTGAGCACAGTCATTCCGGAATGTCTCCATAGTCCCACAAGGCCAATACTTTGTGTGTGTGTGTGTGAACATACAGTGACAAAGCAGATGTATAGACACACGATGACAGACAAAAATTAAAAGATTTTCATCCTTTTTTGCTTATTGCCAGGCTGAACCTACATATGAAATGAACATTTTACCAAAAGAACAGAAATATTTAGAAACTCACCCTGTTTGTCAAGCAACACACACAAAAAGGGTAGTGTGAGGTTTTTGTTTGTTCACTTTGTTTTTGTTTTTTTTTTCTGTTTTTATCTATCCAGCTTTATACAGAACCAGAGAAGAAGAATATCCACAGAAAGGTATTTCAAGGTCATTGACAGTCTCCACTAACTCACATTTTCAGTTCCTGATACGTGAAGTTCCTTTAGTAGATATATAGTTTGAGTACCCGATGAATTATTATGCTGAAAAATAAATTCCTGTGGAGAGAAGGATATTATTGATTAGAGTGTCAGCAAATATCAACAGATTATTTTCTAAGGCAAGTTCGTGATAAAGAGGGAGGAAAAGTACATACCAAGAGAGAAAATGTGGAAAAAGGAGGCTGGGATATAATTGGGATTTAAAATACATAAATTATGCATGAGGAGATAACATTTATGATACTGATTTCCTCATTTATTGACCATGATCTTTCTATTTACTTGAGTCTTCTGATGTTCTGCAATAATATTTTATAATATTTTCCATAATGGTCTTGCACATCTTGTTAGATTTATTCGTAGGTATGTCAAGCTTTTGTTGTGGTTTCAATTATGATTGTATTTATTATTATTACATTTTTGTAGTTGTCTTAAGTGATGTATAAGAATTAAACTAATTCTTCCATCTTGAGCTCATTGATGGCAACTTTGATGAACTCTTATTATTTGTGTTTGTAAATTCACTTGGAATTTTTATGCTATTTCTTTTTTCTTAGCTAGCTATGACAGTAAAGTACAACATTGTAAATATGCAGTAATCACTGGGTGTTATATGTAAGTGATGAACCACTAAATTCTACTCCTGAAGCCAAAAAAGAAAGAAAGAAAAAAAGATAGAGAAAAGAAAGAAATGCAGTAATAATTGGCATTCTTTTAAAAAATGTTTTAAGTTTTTATTTAAATTTATTTTTAAGTTTTTATTTAAATTTGAGCTAGTTAACATAAGTGTAATATTAGTTTCAGGTGTACAATTTAGTGATTTGATACTTACATACAACACCCGATGCTCATCACAACAAGTGCCGTCCTTAATCCCCATCACCTATTTCACCCATCCCCCCACCAACCTCCCCTCTGGTAACGTTCAGTTTGTTCTCTATAGTTAAGAGTCTGTTTCTTGAATTGCTTCTCTTTTTCCCCCATGATCATTTGTTTTGTTTCTTAAATTCCATTTATGCATGAAATCATATGGTATTTGTCTTTCTCTGACTGACTTATTTTGCTTAGCATAATACTCTCTAGCTCCATCCACGTTATTACCAATGGCAAGATTTCATTCATTTTTATGGCTGAGTAATATTCCATACCACATCTTCTTTATGTATTCATCAGTTGATGGACATTTGGGTTCTTTCCATAACTTAGCTATTGTAGATAATGCTGCTATAAATATTGGGGTTCATGTATCCCTTTGAATTAGAATTTTTGTATTCTCTGGGTAAATGCCTATTAGTGCAATTGTTAGATCATAAGGTAGTTCTATTTGTAACTTTTTTAAAAAAAGATTTTACTTATTTATTTGACAGAGAGATAGAGAGAGAGCACAGGTAGCAGAGCGGCAGGCAGAGGGAGAGGGAGAAGCAGGTCTCTGCTGAGCAGAGAGCCCAACTTGGGGCTCAATCCCAGGACCCTGGGATCATGACCTGAGCCGAAGGCAGATGCTTAACCAACTGAGCCACCCAGGCACCCTATTTGTAACTTTTTGAGGAACCTCCATACTGTACTGCTTTCCAGGGTGGCTGTACCAGTTTGCATTCCCACCAGCAGTGTAAGAGGGGTTCCTTTTCTCCACATCCTTGCCAACACTTGTTGTTTCTTGTGTTGCTGATTTTAGCCATTCTGACAGGTGTGAGGTGATATCTTATTGTAGTTTTCATTTGCATTTCCCTGATGATGAGTTATGTTCAGCATCTTTTTATGCATGTTGGCCATTTGTATGTCTTCTTTGGAAAAATGTCTGTACATACCTTCTGCACATTTTTTAATTGGATTGTTTTTTGGGTATTGAGTTGTATAAGTTCTTTATAGATTTTGGATACTAACCCTTTATCAGATATGTCATTTGCAAATACCTTCTCCCATTCCATAGGTTGCCTTTTAGTTTTGTTGATTGTTTCCTTGGCTGTGAAGAAGGTTTTTATTTTAATGAAGTCCCAATAGTTTATTTTTGCTTTTGTTTCCCTTGTCTCTGGCAACATGTCTAGTAAGAAGTTGCTACTGCCAATGTCAAAGAAGTTACTGCCAGTGTTCTCTAAGATTTTAATGGTTTCTTGTCTTACATTTAGGTCTTTAATCCATTTTGAATTTATTTTTGTGTATAGTGTAAGAAAGTGGTCTAGTTTCATTCTTTTGCATGTTGCTGTCCAGTTTTCCCAAGGCCATTTGTTGAAAAGACTGTCTTTTTTCCATTG
Source organism: Neomonachus schauinslandi (assembly GCF_002201575.2). NCBI lineage: Eukaryota > Metazoa > Chordata > Mammalia > Carnivora > Phocidae > Neomonachus > Neomonachus schauinslandi. The sequence continues at coordinate 88,805,646 of NC_058408.1, forward strand.
AATATTCTTTCCTGCTTTGTCAAAGATTAATTGGCCATATAGTTGTGGGTTTGGCATTCTTATTCTGTTCTTGACTTTAAAGAAAATGCTAAGCAACCTTAATCAGATTAAGAAAATTCCCTTCAAATCCCAATTTTTTTCCAAAAGATTTTTTTAAATCAATATACTAAACATTTTGGAGGTAAAATATTAATAAGTTAATATTGATGAAGTAGGCACTATTATTATCTACATTTTACAGATGAGAAAATTGAGGCAAGTAACTTGTCCAAGATCACACAGCTAATAAGTGGTAGAGCTGGGATTTGAACATAGGAAGTCTGTCTTTACAGTACATGTTCTTAACTGTGACACTGACTGACTCTCAAGCTCTCTAGAAAGGTCATCCAACTTCCTTGACATTATTTCCTAGTATTTTATTTCTACCTTATTTTAATTTTGTCCCCCAATTTTCATTTTTACCCGAAGTTCCAGACTAATGAAAAGATTCTTGCCACTTCCAGACTCAATTTTACAGAGGGTTCAACCCTTGAGGCATCCTAGCTTTGAGATTTGTGCAAGAATCTGTTCCAGGGTACACTTCTGGTCCTTGCCTCGGTACTAATATCCAACTTCCTGGCCATCAGGATTATATTTTAGAACAGTACCTATTGGTCAGTTGTCATGACATTAGTTCATGTGCTTACTATCCTGTTTTCTTGTTTCCTTTTATTTTTAACATCTAATATTTTTCTTTTTGATTGCATTTCACTATAATTTTTTGTGATATTTTTATCCAGCATTTCTGTGTTTGGAACCATGGAGGTGGGAAGGAAAGGGGGGGGGTTCCTCAGTGTCATCTCAGTTCCAATGTTGGTGGAATTTCCACCTCTTGTTAGGTCCCTCTAAAGTTCTTCTTAGTATTTCTGTGTCTCTGTCTCCAGTCAATTTGTTAGCCTGGTTCAGTCACTCTAAATTTCTTAATAATGCACAGCTTTGCAGTTTGTGAACCTAGAGAGGCAAGGCTCTCTCCTCTGTGTGACACTTAGGTGCTGGTAGAGGAATAAAAACAGTTACTTGGGCCTAAAGATGACTCTTTCTGTATCCTCCCCATTGAGGTAGGTTTCAGTCACTACTTTGTATTCTGCCCCACTGCTCCTTTCCTACCCTCAGGCCCTGTTGCTGAATCTCATGGAACCAGATTTTTCTAATCTGATAATGAATTTGATTTCAGTGGCTCTGTCATCTCTTCCAACTCCACTTGTGCTGGCATTCATCCTTCCCTCCAGTCAGCACCCCTTCCAACCTTCAGAAGATTCAGTAGACACAAGTAGGTGCTTGAACAGGGAGAAGGGTGTGGTGAAGAGGGGTGCCACCTCACTTTACATTGTGGACTTACCTAGTCATCTCTGGCCCACCAAGCCCCACTGCTGGTACTAAAAAGAAAACAAATCAAACATGTGATATGAATTTTGTTTTAAAAGAATAAATTAAAACTTTTGTTTCAATTAGCAATAATCACGCCTTGGATAAACCTCAGAGGCCACGATACTGCCCCTGAGCAAAGCTAAAATAGAGCTTTTTTTTTTTTTTGGCAGTAATGAGATTTCTCACCAGTTCTCCATTCATGAAAAAGAAGTAGGATGACTATAGAAGACCTTACTTTGGGTCCCATCTTTTCAAGGCACTAAATCAGCATTTCAAGATAGAATGTTAAGTCTAGATAAGGTGTGAATATCTGTAATTAAGGAGTTAATCTGGGTGGGGGCCACTTCTTCCTGCTTGGTAAAGACAAACATTTTCAACATTTATTTATTTGTTTATAATTTGCATACATTAAAATTCATCTATTTTTGAGGAGTATACAGTATTATGAGTTTTAACATATGCCTAGGTTCATGTAACCATGATCACAATCAGAACAGACAGTTCCATCCCTCCCCAAATTCCCTGTGCTGCCTCCCATGTCTAACTCCCAGAAGCCACTGATTTGATTTCTATTATTTTACCTTTTCCAGAAAAACAATTATATTGTATGTCATTTTTTTGAGATAGCTTGTTTCACTTAGCAGAATGCATCTGAAATTCATTCATGTTGTTTGTTCCTGTTTAATGCTGAATAATATTCCATTGTATGAATTTATTGTAGTTTGTTTAGCCATTTACCTGTTAAAGGAGGTTTGAGTTGTTTCCAATTTGGGGCAATTATAAATAATTCTGCTTAAATATTTTTGTACATGTTTTCATGTAAATATAAGTGTTCATTTTTCTAGGGTAAATACCAAGGAGTAGGACTGCTGCACTGTATGGAAAGTATATGTTTAAACACAACTATTCAAAATCTTTGGGATGCAGCAAAGGCAGTCCTAAGAGGAAAGTATATAGCAATACAAGCCTTTCTCAAGAAACAAGAAAGGTCTCAAATACACAACCTAACCCTACACCTAAATAAGCTGGAGAAAGAACAGCAAATAAAGCCTAAACCCAGCAGGAGAAGAGAAATCATAAAGATCAGAGCAGAAATCAATGAAATAGAAACCAAAAGAACAGTAGAACAGATCAACGAAACTAGGAGCTGGTTCTTTGAAAGAATTAACAAGATTGATAAACCCCTGGCCAGACTTATCAAAAAGAAAAGAGAAATGACCCAAATCAACAAAATCATGAATGAAAGAGGAGAGATCACAACCAACACCAAAGAAATACAAACAATTATAAGAACATATTATGAGCAACTCTATGCCAACAAATTAGATAACCTGGAAGAAATGGATGCATTCCTAGAGATGTACCAACTACCAAAACTGAACCAGGAAGAAATAGAAAACCTGAACAGACCTATAACCACTAAGGAAATTGAAGCAGTCATCAAAAATCTCCCAACAAACAAAAGCTCAGGGCCAGATGGTTTCCCAGGGGAATTCTACCAAACATTTAAAGAAGAATTAATACCTATTCTTCTGAAACTCTTCCAAAAAATAAAAATGGAAGGAAAACTTTCAAACTCATTTTATGAGGCTACCATTACCTTGATGCCAAAACCAAAGACCCCATCAAAAAGGAGAATTACAGAACAATATCCCTGATGAACATGGATGCAAAAATTCTCACCAAGGGGCGCCTGAGTGGCTCAGTTGGTTAAGCGTCTGCCTTTGGCTCAGGTCATGATCCCAGGGTCCTGGGATCAAGCCCCGCATCGGGCTCCCTGCTCTGTGGGAAGCCTGCTTCTCCCTCTCTCGCTTCCCCACTTGTGTTCCCTCTCTTGCTGTGTCTCTCTGTCGAATGAATAAATAAAAAATCTTTAAAAAAAAAACTCTCACCAAAATACTAGCCAATAGGATCCAACAGTACATTAAAAGGATTATTCACCACGACCAAGTGGGAATCATCCCTGGGCTGCAAGGTTGGTTCAACATCCGCAAATCAATCAACGTGATACAATACATTAACAAAAGAAAGAACAAGAACCATATGATCCTCTCAATAGATGCAGAAAAAGCATTTGACAAAGTACAGCATCCTTTCTTGATCAAAACTCCTATAGGCATAGAGGGTACATACCTCAATATCATAAAAGCCATCTATGAAAAACCTACAGCGAATATCATTCTCAATGGGGAAAAACTGAGAGCTTTCCCCCTAAGGTCAGGAACACGGCAGGGATGTCCACTATCACCACTGCTATTCAACATAGTATTAGAAGTCCTAGCCATAACAATCAGACAACAAAAAGAAATCAAAGGCATCCGAATCGGCAAAGAAGAAGTCAAACTCTCACTCTTTGCAGATGATATGATACTTTATGTGGAAAACCCCAAAGACTCCACCCCAAAACTGCTAGAACTCATACAGGAATTCAGTAAAGTGGCAGGATATAAAATCCATGCACAGAAATCAGTGGCATTCCTATACACCAACAACAAGACAGAAGAAAGAGAAATTAAGGAGTTGATCCCATTTACAATTGCACCCAAAACCGTAAGATACCTACAAATAAATCTAACCAAAGAGGCAAAGAATCTGTACTCAGAAAGCTATAAAATACTCATGAAAGAAATTGAGGAAGACACAAAGAAATGGAAAAACGTTCCACGCTCATGGATTGGAAGAACAAGTATTGTGAAGATGTCAATGCTACCTAGAGCAATCTACACATTCAATGCAATCCCCATCAGAATACCATCCACTTTTTTCAAAGAAATGGAACAAATCATCCTAAAATTTGTAGGGAACCAGAAAAGACCCCAAATAGCCAGAGGAATGTTGAAAAAGAAAAGCAAAGCTGGTGGCATCACAATTCCGGACTTCCAGCTCTATTACAAAGCTGTCATCATCAAGACAGTATGGTACTGGCACAAAAACAGACACATAGATCAATGGAACAGAATGGAGAGCCCAGAAATGGACCCTCCACTCTATGGTCAACTAATCTTTGACAAAGCAGGAAAGAATGTCCAATGGAAAAAAGACAGTCTCTTCAACAAATGGTGTTGGGAAAATTGGACAGCCACATGCAGAAGAATGAAACTGGACCATTTCCTTACACTGCACACAAAAATAGACTCCAAATGGTTGAAAGACCTCAATGTGAGACAGGAGTCCATCAAAATCCTAAAGGAGAACACAGGCAGTAACCTCTTCGACCTCAGCCACAGCAACTTCTTCCTAGAAACATCACCAAAGGCAAGGGAAGCAAGGGCAAGAATGAACTATTGGGACTTCATCAAGATAAAAAGCTTTTGCAAAGCAAAGGAGACAGTCAACAAAACCAAAAGACAACTGACAGAATGGGAGAAGATATTTGCAAATGACATATCAGATAAAGGGCTAGTATCCAAAATCTATAAAGAACTCATCAAACTCAACACCCAAAGAACAAAGAATCCAATCAAGAAATGGGCAGAAGACATGAACAGACATTTTTCCACAGAAGACATCCAAATGGCCAACAGACACATGAAAAAGTGCTCAACATCGCTCAGCATCAGGGAAATCCAAATCAAAACCTCAATGAGATACCACCTCACACCAGTCAGAATGGCTAAAATTAACAAGTCAGGAAACAACAGATGTTGGTGGGGATGCGGAGAAAGGGGAACCCTCCTACACTGTTGGTGGGAATGTAAGGTGGTGCAGCCACTCTGGAAAACAGTATGGAGGTTCCTCAAAAAGTTGAAAATAGAGCTACCATACAATCCAGCAATTGCACTACTGGGTATTTACCCCAAAGATACAAATGTAGGGATCCGAAAGGGTACATGCGCCCCAATGTTTATAGCAGCAATGTCCACAATAGCCAAACTGTGGTAAGAACCAAGATGTCCATTGACAGATGAATGGATAAAGAAGATGTGATTATATACACACACACACACACACACACACACACACACACACACACAATGGAATATTATGCAGCCATCAAAAGGAATGAGATCTTGCCATTTGCAATGACGTGGATGGAACTGGAGGGTATTATGCTGAGCGAAATAAGTCAAACAGAGAAAGACATGTATCATATAACCTCAATGATATGAGGAATTCTTAATCTCAGGAAACAAACTGAGGGTTGCCAGAGTGGTGGGTGGGGTGGGAGGGCTGGGGTGACTGGGTGATAGACACTGGGGAGGGTATGTGCTCTGGTGTGAATTGTGCAAGACTGTTGAATCACAGATCTGTACCTCTGAAACAAATAATGCAATATATGTTAAGAAAAAAAAAAAAGAAGACGATAGCAGGAAGGGAAGAATGAAGGGGGGGGGAATCGGAGTGGGAGATGAACCATGAGAGACGATGGACTCTGAAAAACAAACTGAGGGTTCTAGAGGGGAGGGGGGTGGGACAATGGGTTAGCCTGGTGATGGGTATGAAAGAGGGCATGTTCTGCATGGAGCACTGGGTGTTATGCACAAACAATGAATCATGGAACACTACATCTAAAACTAATGATGTATGGTGATTAACATAACAATTAAAAAAAAAAGAAAAGTATATGTTTAACTTCATAAGAAATTGCCAAACCATTTTCTGGAATGGTTAGGCCATAAGCAATGTATCAAAGGTCCCTGTCGCTCTACATCTTTTCCAGAACTTCATGTGCGAATTCTGGCTGGTGGGGGAAGCTGTTATTATTTTTTTAATTTAGATATTCTATAATAGCTGTTTTTTTTTTAAGGTTTTACTTATTTGCGAGAGAGAGAATGAGAGACAGAGAGCATGAGAGGGAGGAGGGTCAGAGGGAGAAGCAGACTCCCTGCTGAGCAGGGAGCCTGATGCGGGACTCGATCCCGGGACTCCAGGATCATGACCTGAGCCGAAGGCAGTCGCTTAACCAATTGAGCCACCCAGGCACCCCTATAATAGCTGTTTAGCAGTATGGATAGCAAATGAACACACAGAAAGATGCTGAACATCATTATCCATAAAGAAAATAAAAATCAAGTTTTTCAAAACTCTTATGAAAAGGGTACTTTGCTTCACACTAAAGAGACAAATATTTCTTTCTGGGAGGTAAATAGTACACCAATGTTGGAAGTATGACTCTCAATTAGATATGGTCTGTGGATGGAGGAAGAAGAAAAGGAGAAATAACAAAGATTCTGGAAGAATGCCTGGTCCAAAAATAAGAAAACACACTCCATAGTGTCCTGAAAGTCACTTGCTGAGTATCTCTAATCTGTTGTTGGAAATCAGTGTAGAATTGATTTTCTAATAATGGATTTTTGACAGTTGTTGGGGAAAAAAAAGGAAAGGTATTACATTTGCAGTTGAAAAGTGTAATTTTTCTCTGCTGTCTGAAAATTCAATGGTCCCTTCACTATAGGAAACAATGTGTTACATACAGATAAATAGAGGGAAACTGAATTGCTGTGCATCATTCCCTCCAAAGGGTTCCATAAAACTGAGAGACTTTCAGTGGTTTGTATAAGTTCCAGAAACTTGAGGTGAAATTATAGTCCTAGACTTAAAATCCTGCCAGAAGATCTTGCCCCCTGCAAGTTATCCTCCCCAACAAATTCCAAGAGCCTCTGTTCCCTTTGGCCTTCTCCAGTTTCTCTTCAATGCTTTGGAATTATAAACTTTTCCTCCTACTTACTTCTTCCTGAGACTTGAAGGACTCCCAATTCCAGGCCTTCTAATGTCTGGTTTTCTTTTGTGTTTCATCCTGCCTCCAACTGTCTCCAGACCTCAACCCCAGGCTTCTGGCCAGGGACACTTCCCACTCTTTCAGCCAGGCAGGCTTTCTATGGTTGCAGGGGATATTTTTCTCTGTGTGGCCTCTGAAGCCTCCCATAGAGCTCCTCCAATTTTGCCTTCCTAGTCCAATGATTTCTTCTTCACTTTTTGTCAACCCTAAGGACATATTTTCCTACTTTGAGCACTGGCAGTACTGTTGGTTAAACTCTACAACTCATATTTGAGTCTTGCTTGAGTTACTTTTCTTTTCCTCTGAATTGCAGTAAGTTTTCAATTAGTTTCGTCCTAACTTATTTCACACCTTCTCTGCTTTCTTTGACCATTTCTAAGCTGATATACACTACAGATTATTTATTTAAAGTCATATAAATCCAATCCTAAATTGAGGGCCCCACTGTTCCATGATTGATTAATACAATAAGATTGCTTATGTTTTCCATTTGCTTCATTATAGGGCCATTTCTATGGTACATTGCATCAGGAGGGTACTTTGGAGTCAATTATTTTGATCTATTCATTCTGGAAATAAGAGATAATATTCTTTGAGAGAAAGGATGGCCTGAGAGAATTTATGACAAAAGCTTGGTCGTTCAGGCACAGAGTGATTTGAGTCCTTATTGTGTTGGTGACTCATGATAAGACCTCAAAAAAGCTATTTAGACAAGCCATGCTTGTCTGTCAAACTAGTAGAAACTGCCTCTCAGGTTTCAGATGAGCAATAAATTGCTAAATCACTTTCCTAACAGATTGTGTTCTGCAGCTCATCCATTGTCAGGGACCTGAGCCAAGAAGTGGGGAAATGGCTCTCTGGATATCATCACATATCCGTCATAGGTGAGTCACTTCTTTTAGGCAATAAACTCATACATGGAACATAGAAAAAAACTTTTTACCTAAGTCACAAGTGAGTCAGTTCTTTCAGGCAATGGAACTTACACATAGAAACAAACAAACAAACAAATTTATATAAAATGTGTTAGCCTTAACTTCAGTTTAGCATAATTAATGATGCTGCAAATTTCAATTAATCAACCTGGAGCCCACAAGCCAAACAAACTTAAGGGTAGTTTTCCTTATACCACTGAGTAGCACTGTAATTAATTAACCCATGAGTTAATAACTATCTTGCTAATAGGTTGTAAGCTCCATCAGAGCAGAGTTGGTGTCCTGTTGTGTTCAATATATATATTAAATAGATGTAAAAGTGCATAAATGACTTTTTAATTAAGCAGTCAAAATATGGTTTAAAAGTGAAACTGATGTCAGGATTTTGTAGTGTTGGGATTCCAAAATACTCGGAGTTGGACATTCAGTTCCACTTGTCACGTGTGACCGGCATAGCTGACAACCACCATCTGGTGTACCCAGGTAGGCGTGGATCTTTAGAGGAAGTTGGTCTAATTTTTAGTGATAAAGAAGATTCCTTTTTCTTTTCTTTTTTTGGGGGGCGGGGGTTAAGTCTTCTAAGTGAAACTTATTTACTGGCTTACAAATGTTGAACCTGAGGTATGAAAACATAAAGCTATTTATGTAGGCAAACTAGATTGGAGGTCTGAATTGGGTTAGGTCTGCAATTTAATCATCAATAAAATACACCTATTGCCATCAATTTGGCCTCTGATCAGTCCTGGATATAGAAGCACTAATTTTTCCAATGTGTACTTGAGTGTATATAATAAAAAATAGTCTCTGTCTACTTCCAGACTTTTGTTGTTTTGTGCCACCAGAACAACACAGGATTCCAACTGTAGCTGTTGAGCTTCCTCTAGATATAACCGAGGCTCTGTTAGAGGTGGATTATTAAGCCCAAGGATCAGAGCTAGACTTGTTTTAATCTCACTGCTATAGTAGTCACTGACTTGGCAGCTCAGGAAGTAACATCTTTTGTGGTAATCTGCAATGACAATCCCAAAACAGAATCCTCACCTTGTATACTGATCTCCAGGGCACTCTTTCCCCTTCCTCAAATGCCTTCAACAGGTGGCTCAGTTTTTCCCTCTGTTAGCCATCATCCTTTTCATCTTCATAATTAGTTTTGGTAAATTCCAACTCTCTGGTTTGAACCATTTAAACTGTAATCCTCAATTTAAAGATCAAAACTACTAAAAAATTCTTCATATCCTGAACCTCAAACTCTAGTTAGTTGAGGAAGTGTCATTCATGTTGAGATGGAAAGAATGAGTAAAATCAGGGAGGCATAAGGAAGAATGATAGAGAGGAGTCCATGTCTAAAGGAAGAGCAATGAGTGAAAGAGAGTCCAACTCTTCTAAAGGAGCTAAAAGACATTCAACATGACAGCATAATGATGAGGGAGTAGAATGTTTATTGAGGTGAGTGATGCAGGCCATTGGGAGTCTTGGAAGCCACACTAAAGAGTTTGGACTTTATATCAAAGCAATTGGAGGTTTTCCAGCAGGGTTGTAAAAAGATAAAATTTGTGATTTTGGAAAGCTCAAACTGTATAGAGTAGGAATTTGAGGGAGATAAGACATGTGGCCAACAGATCAATAGGAAGATGTTGTAGAAATATGGGAAAGACATGATGTTGGGCTGAACTTGAGTATGGCAATAAGAGTGGAGAGAAATTAATAAACTGGAGAGGATTTCAGGAGGGACAATCAGCAAGCTTTACTGATAAATAGAATCAAAGGGTGAAAGAAAGAGACTTTCTAAGATTGACTCTCAGATATGTAGAAAGGTGGTTGATTTGATTTTAGAGAGGTTTGGGACACCTGTCAGAAATCCAAGTAGAAATATAGTATAAAATATTTAAATAGCTGTACCTGGTTATTATAGAAGAAAGCTTTGAGTTAGAGATGTAGATTGAGAATTTGTCCATACATAGATGGTAATTGAAAACCAAGGGAGTGGATGAGATTGCTAATAGAACCAACAGAATAGAGAGAGAAAAAAGAAGAATGTTTATGTCTTGGCCTTAGTTCTCAGAAAGTAAAGCTTTGGGCAGAAGCTTCTATACTACTACTTTGTTAGGGTATACAATCGAATGGAAGCAGGAGATGAAAAAGGAAAATGAGTCAAGGAAGAAAAAAGAATAGAATAGACATTTGTTTTACCCAACTGGTTGTTGCTTAGCATTATATGGGACATTTTTTAAGAGGCCTGAACTCAGCACTGTCTGGGGGAGGAGGGCTCCCATCTACCATTGGTCAAAGGTTTGCCCCAGTGATGTTAATTTTACACTTTCTCCACCCTCCAATATAGACATCTCCACTTCCAGGTTGCTCCTTACATAGGTGACAAGGTGATATCTTATGAGTCACTGGTCATAAGGAAGCCCCAGAATGGGGAGCAAGAGGCACACAGTGGGCATGAGGCAAGGCACTGCAGGTTGGACTCATGTGAAGTCAGTAGGACAACAGCTGTCTGGCAAAGCCCACCCAGCATTGATCACTATAGCAGTGGCAGGGCTGAAAAAAGTGGGCAAGGACTTCAGAGACAGGTGACGCCAACTAGGCATAAAAAGTGTCTATACAGTAGGACAGGATGTAACAAACATTAATACCTAGGGGATGGAAAGAGGAAAAGTAGTAAGGGAAACTAAAAAGGCTAAGATGAACTGTAGAAAGAGGGATAGGGAGGAGTTGAAATAGGGAGTGGCAAGCAAATAGGTGTGCTACATTCCAGCAAAATGAATGAGTCCACAAGTTTTTGCACTGACATATCATTGCTAATGATGTTCCCTCTTCTTAAAGTATCTTCCCCACCCCCACCCCCCCAATCCTACTGCTGCCAAGGCTAATCTTGTAATTTTACCCATTTGGCAAGTAATGAATTACTTCTGCACTCAAGAAGTCTTTTATTATCCTTTTACATCCAAACCAGAGGTCATTTCCCCTCATCAGCCCATTCATGGCATTTATAACACCTATCCTTTTGGGCTAGTCTACCTACGTATATGTTGTAAACTCTTGGTTATCTCCTCCAATGCTGTGCTAGTTATAGAGACCCTAGGGATACTTGTTGATTGTAAATTATTTGAAGGATGAAATAATCATTGAAAAACTGTGTCTTGAGGTTAATTATCTAGCTAGTATTTCAAAGGACTGAATTCCAAAATGACAGTTCCCTGAAGCTCAGACTCCATGTAAGTAGTAAGTTGTCCGGGCCAAGAAGTAAGAACAAACTAGACTTCTCTCCCTTCATCTTCCTTTGTCTCATGTTTTGTCTGTCTCCTTTTGCCACCTGTTTACTCTTTCTCCCCATACAGACACATTCCCCATTATTTTCTTTCTTCATTCTTCATGGCTCTCTCTCATTCTCTCCTCACTTCCTTTTCAGCCTACCTGTCCTTTCTCCTCCCCCTTTTCCCTTCACGCTTTTTAACTGTTTATTAAGCAATTATGTATCAGTGCTCAAAGAGAATCAAATTACTGACCTCAAGGAAAAGAAAATCTAATTAAGTAAATAGAACACACAGATCTTAATACAATCTTTCAGTAAGTATCTGGAACCCAACTCTCTATTCCCACTATTTCTATTTTCTCTTTTCCCTCACCTTGCTATCCTTATTCTTGCCTCCAGTTTTCAACAACAGTGGCTCACTTTCCACTGGTCATCAAAGTGCACTATAGCTTTGGGTATGCAGCTTTGCAGGCTTTAGTATAAGGTCAGCTCTACCACCAGCCAGCAGAGTGATCTTGGAAAAATGAGAATAATAGTATTTATTTCTCAGGACTATTGTTAGAATTAGAGATAATGTATGTAAAGTACGTACCTGGTTCAGAGGTACTACTTAATAAACAGAACTATGGTAACATAATCAGCATAATATATCTAGTATTATTGAGTCACATTCTACATTTTATGTTTAAAAACCAGATTTGAGATTAGCTTTTATAGTTGTTATAAGTAATTCACAATTAAATAAAGTTGCTTATGTATCACACGGCTTCTGATAGGGGTAGAGGTGGGGAGGGGAGTTATCTTACTCTGTGGGAAAAAACATAGGGGCATTTTGCCTGAAAATGGATGGTTGAGAAGCAATATCCCCTCCCCTTTATCCACCTAACCTCCCTCCTGCCCTTCCCCTTCCAAAGACTAGGTAAAGTATACTTTCCCAAATAAAAAGGGAGAGTCTGCTTTCTTTATGTTTAAATTTAGTTCCATGCTATAAATTTCTAACTCTACCCAGAACGTGAGCTGCTTTCTGTTAAGAAGATCCCGTGAAAGGGTCAAGCTAATTTTTTCCCCAGAATTGTGTTTTTTGTAAGCTGTTGGCATTGACAGTCCCTATGGTTACACACTCTGTTAGCCAGAACACTTCCCGCAAGCAAGCAGAGGAGTAGAAACCACAATGGAGAAGGTGGCAGGCAGTGCCCAGCAAGCAGTCTGGTCAGGGGAAAGTAATGGGGTAGGAATGATAGAATGACTTGTGAAACAGAGACAAGCAAAGGCAGGAGGAATAATAACCTGGCTGAAAAGGACTCTGGAAATAAAGGGAAAAAAGAAAGAATTTACCAAAAAAGAACATAGGGATAAATATATAATACTTATTAATACAAAGCTAGATCACAATGAAATTGTTTTAAATTCCTAAATTATTATGTGGAGAAGAAAGCATATTTATTTTGTGAACTTAAGGCATTTGGAGTTATTTTATATCTCCAAATATTCCTTGCATTAAAATGTGGAAGTCAAACCTATCTATTGATACAGATTCTCTCACACCCCCCACTTGAGAGAAGTTTCTTTAGCTTTTTGGAGCCATGGGATACTTTTAAGAATCTGATGAGAGTTGTAGACCCTTCATCCTAGGAAAAAAAACATTTATATACAAAATATTATGCCCATAATTTTATTCATTTATGGATATGGACATGCTAATGGCTCTTCATGGGTTCCAAAATTCTCTGAGAAAGAGGCTGGAATAAAATATTTAATTTCATTTGACGGATGCTTAGCTAAAATAAATCATTATTTTCATAAAAGAATCATGATATTCTCAAATGGTAAACATCAGGAAGGATATAGAGTTATTATTTGGTCCCAAACTCTAAGAAAAGATTAAAATCTTCACCCTGTTTATGTTATAATACAAATTAAATATAATATTAACAAGATGGTCAGATTGACTTGACAACTTCTGCTTATGTGTTTTCTCAAAGGCAAAGGGTCTTCAGTGAGAGGAGGCAGGGCTGAGAGAAAGGGGGACAGAGAGGAACTATGAATTGGAGAGAGATTTACAAATCTACTTTAGTATGGTGAATAGATGATGAACACAAGAAGTTTGGAGAATTAACATCAGGAAATGGCCAATATACACAATTGACTTGCTATAAGGACTCTGTAAAGCATAAATTTTAAGACTCAAAAGTGAAATTTAAAGAACCATGAGTTGCTAAATGCAATGTGGGAACCTGGATTGAATCCCGGAACAGAAATAGTCCATCAGTGGAAAAGGTAGGGAAATCTGAATAAAGTCTATGGTTTAGTGACCATAGACTTCACAAATGTTAATTTCTTAATTTTCATAAATATCATAGTTATGTAAGATGGTGACATGGGGGAAATTAAGTCCTATCTTTGCAACTCTTCTGTAAATTGAAAAGTATTTCAAAATAAAAGGCTAAATCTTTTTAAAAAGAATCAAATAGAGGAACTAAAATGGATCTTGAAAAAAATTATCAGATCATCTAATATGATTTCAGAAAACCAAGTATGGATACATCCCAATTGAAACAAAGATTCCACATGGTTCTTCAATAAATCTACTCTCATGTTTCATCTCCTTTACTAACATAGTCCTACTTTATATTTAACGTGGTCCCTCTGACCAGGCTTCTTTTCATTCAGGAGAAAAGGAAAATGCCTGGTTGACAATGATTTAGCCTTTCATATTCTTGAATTAGTGCCTCTATTTCCTGGAGCAAAAAGATTCCTCTTTAACCTCTCATAGATGAAATTAGTCCAGCAACTAATCATTTCCATTCTGTTCAAACTTGCTTCAAAATCTCAGTTCCTCCTAAAATCCTATCTATGCATACTCAGTTTAATTGGGTGGAAAAATATCTAGTGTGTACTACTAAATGGATGTCCTTAGTATGTTAGCAATAGGGGAAGAAAATTCTGCTCTTCCACTGTTTAAGCAATTATACTGACTGGCTTACTAAAAACAGATCTACTGAACATTTTTATGAGATCCAGTAAAACAAATGTTTACTAAAAGCCTTTTATGAGCCATGTGCTGTGCTAAATCATGGGAAAATAAGACTGATAATATGAAATCCTTGACTTCAAGGAGACTCCATGTTACGGAAGACACAGACAAGGAAAGAGGTCATTTCAGTATACTAAATTCTATCAGAGAATATGTATAGGGTCTCAGGGGATTGTACAAGAAAGGCACTGGGACTCTGGCCAAATGCATATTTAATCATTATTTTGCCAAATGTTAAACACCTACAAAACAGACTAAAATGGTGTCTTTCCCATGGCTTTTTTTTTTTTTTTTAAGACAGATGCTTTCTCCCTACACACAAAGGATCTCTTTAAATTGTTTTACTCTAGATACAATGCATCTATGCCATGCCATTTTCTGTGAAACACATTGTTGCATTTTGGTCTAACACGTTATTTTCCCAATGACTATTTATCATCTGCTCCGTTTGTCTAATGAACAAAAAGTGCAAGGCAACAAAATAAATAAACCTCAGCAAAACAATGAAAAGGCAACCATGCATCATTGATTTAGCAGGGGTAAAAATGGAACAAATAAAGAGAGCATAGTGACTTCGTTGCTTCTGAATCCCCAGGAAAAGGCATCTGTGTTTCTCAACAAGTTAAAGCATCAACTGTGCCAACTAGTTGGAACCACTGAGGAAAAAAAAAAAGCCAGCCAGATTTTAATACAAAAAAATTATTCAGCTGTATTCAGGTGCTCCAACAGTATAGTCAATCAAGAAGCCAATGAAGCAGCTGTAATAAGATTTCAAAGGTGTCCACACACAGTAATTTCTCCTATCACTACCATTAATTCAAGCAAGGGAAATGTTTTAATATCTAGAAATTACACTATATATCGCAGTCTGAGCTAGTGTAACAATACCATAGACTGGGTGGCTTAAACGAATTTCTTTCTCACAGTTCTGGATGCTGAGAAGGTGCTGGCAAGGGAAGCTTCATTCTGAGGCTTCTTCCCTTGGCTTGTAGGTGACTGCCTTCTACTATGTGCTCACAGGGTCTCTTCTTTGTGAAGTGAGGGTAGGAGGCAAACACAAAAGTATCCTTTTTATAAGAAGACTTATCCTATTAAATCAGAGCCCTACCCTTATAACCTCATTTAACCTTAATTTCTTCCTTAGAGGCACATATCCAAATACAGTCACACCGGAGGCTAAGGCCCCAACATATGAATATGGAAGGACGCAAATATTCAGTTCATAACAACTCACAAGAGAAAGGAGGGTTGTGGGGTTGGAGGGAGAAGAATGCAAACCATCAGTTGAAAAATATATGTATGTGAATACATCTTCTAAAAGTGGTGTCAACTACAGCAGCGTTTCTAGAGATGTCAGTGCCTTAAGCATACCTTCCTGATTGTCAGAACGAATAGAGTGTCCTGGGAAACCAGCATATCATGCATGATAGGAAGTAATGTAGTGGTTGGATTAGGGCTACAAAAAAGGCAGTGGATGCAAAGAAGGTGCTAGTAGGTGAATAATATTTTCCAGGAGAGAGTATTTAAAAATTCAAGAAATAGTAATTTTCTAAACTTATATTTGAATTAAAATTTTTGATGACTTTCTGAAAGTAGTTTTGGAAGCACATTTAAAGGCATTTTAAGAAGAACTATAGGATTGTGGGGTGTGTGTGTATATATGTATGTGTGTATGTGTTTTCTCTAGTTTTATCCTGAATATATAGAGCACCCTAAGGTAAAACATTTTAACTTCTCTGTGCTTAGACCTCTATGTATGTATGTAGAATGATAGTGACAAATGTTTTTCCATAACTTATCGCATTGAGACAAAGTAGCATATAACATATTAATAAAAATGATTTTTTAAAATTTGGAGTTCCAAATTAAAAAAAATAGAGAAGGGTCTTTAACACAAACATGAATACAGCTCATATATTTGGACAGAGCCCTAAGCATCACTAGTCATCAGATGCCTCCACTGTAAAAGAAGGATGTTAAACTAAAATCTGATCTTCAAGGTTCCTTTGAACTAGACTCTTATATGGTTTTTAGGTGATCAAACTAATAAGCATAAAAAGGCTCCAGGGAATCTTTATTCTTAGATAAAACTGTACATATTTTCTTATTATTTTTAACTTTAAAATGCCATTTTACTTTTGTGTACATTCTAGACTTTGTAAAGCAATTTCTCTCATTTTATATTTTTTCTCACTACACCCTGTGAGGATTTCAGGCTTTGCTTTCCAAACAAAGTAACTTGTTTGAGTCCAGAGAGGTGAAATGACTTGCTGGAGGTTTTCTCACTAGTAAATAGCAGAGACTCAATCCACTCTTTTGACCATAAATCTGGTATCCTATCTACTCTACCTGTCCAATGGTAAACTCTACTCTTTACTCCACATAAATACCATTTTCAAGTGGAAAATAAAAAGTTATTCTTCAGTCAATCATATTATTCCATAAACATTTATTTTTTTGTTGAAGTCTAACTGACATATAACATTATATTAGTTTCAGGTGTACAATATAATGGTTTGATGTTTGTATACATTGAAAAATGATCACAACAATAAGTCCAGTTAATGTCTGTCACCATGCATAGTTACAAAAAAATTTGTTTTCCCATAAACATTTATTGAATATTTATTATACATTTGTGTTGGGTTTTGCAGTTCTATTAATTAAATCAGAATTCCTGCAGGATCCCTCTCTACAAAGCAAATAGTAATCTATAGACATATTGTAAAACTGAAGTTTCCACTAGTTTATAATATTTTCCACTTACCCCTAATTTCTACCCCTTCCATACGTTATGAGATAAAAGATTCCTTCTTTGACATTACTTAGACTTTACCTACAAGTACGCATTGACTTAAAGCTGTGGCAAGAAACAGTATAAAAAGGGAAGGTGTAGCATTACATATTTATTTTCTGTCTGTGGCTTCTTGGCTCTGATACATGGGAACTGGCTACTTTGTGCTATTAGGGCTAATCTAAAATGCTGGAGGGTAAAGATAAAGTTTTGGTTTCATTGGAAGCTATCCAAATAAGAGTTCCAAATAATGATGGTGGATGTGATAGAAGTTCTGATGAAATTGAGCAGTTTCACAAATAAGAATAATTCACTAAGGAGATTCCATAACATTGTACTGTCTTGATGTGATAGAAAGATCACCTAATCTTCGCATGTTAGATCACTAGGTGTTGAACATGCAGTGTACTGGTATAATTACTGTACAGAACTTCTGTACTTCTCTTTATTATTAATAGAGAACTGAAAATACAGGGACTTGGAGAAAAAAGAATAGCTTGATGGTTAAAAGCACTGTCTGGGGAGACACAGTGATATTCAAAATTGTGGGCTCAGAATGGAGTTGGATTTGGGAGTGGAAGACTGAATTCTAGACTCAAAGTTAATAAGGTGAGGGGAACAAAATCTCTGTACAGACTGAAGTAGGCTGTGCTAGGTTGAAAGGAAAGGATGGCCTGAACTTGAGATAGGGGTCACCAATGAAGCTGTATAGTTGGGAATTCTCATACCTCCTCAATTAATCACTTATTAAAATCTGTTGAAGAGGACCACATTCAGTTCACATATCTTCACAGATCTAAAGCAAGCTTTCTAGCAGGTTTTATTTCCAAGCCCTTAGGCAAGACAATTACATTCTTACTTATGTTAATTTGGCAACTGAAGTCAGAGGAGAGGCTCCTTGGGAGTCTTGGGATCAGGGAATATTGCTAACAATATATTCCATTTCTGGACCAGGGAACCCTTAGCATTGAAATGAATTATTTGGTTTCATTTATAGGAAAAAGCATTCACTTTGCTGAAACAGAGCTGAGAAGCATTTGTGTTAAATAATTCTTAGGCATAAGAGAAAATGTATGAAAGTGATTTCATTAAAAGGTAAGAGTTATTTTATTAGTATTCAACTTTTATAATCATAGGTTCATGGCAAAACTGGAGGAAATGAGGCAAGGAAAAAGAAACTGCTAGTGGCTGTTATGTTTATGTTTTTACAACACTGCCCATGTGCTACACATCACTAACTATGTTTACATAATATCAGATTTTATAAGAAAGATCTTACATAATTAGTAGCCATATTTTAATCTTATCTTTGCCATGGAAAGGTCTATATTCCTCTCCTAAGACTATAAAATACTTTTTATGCCTTGAAAAAAGCAAGTAATAAACAGACCAGAAATAAACTTTAATTTCCTTAGAATTCATAACCAATACTGATGATTTGTTGGTTGTCCTCAAACTCCTTTGATAACAGAAACAGGCTGATTAAGGGAATTCTACCCATGCAAAGACATATATTTTCTCTCTAAAAAATAACACTTAAATTTTGTTCTAATATGATAAAATTTTGTTCTAATAGATATAAATGATTTGGTGATTAACTTCAGTATTTAATCAGTATTTCAAATTATTGCTTTATTAACTAGAGTTATTAGAACTTTAAGATTTTTTGATATTATTTGGTTTTATTTTACTGTTTGGACTTGTTTTTGAAAACATTACAGCAATATGTATTTTAATTTTGCTTTTTACTATATGTACTTTGTTTTATAATATACACATTAAACTATTACTTTAAAAGCTTGATAAAATAACCAAGAGTAATAACAACATTTAATTAAGACATTCTTAGGGAAAGATCCTAAAAATAAGTGATCTAGGTAAATTCTGGAATAGCATTCCCCGGAGATAATCAACCAGACTATTAATGCCATGACCCAGGGAAACTAGCCACGTCTAAGAATAATCCAAAATTGTGAATAGAACTGTGACCACATCTTGGTTGGATTCTATCTCTGCAGAAGATGAATAGACTCTGGTTTTTATTTTACAACCTTCTAAGATATTCTCTAGGCATGAAAAACAAAAACCATGGGTTAATTTTATGTGATTTTGTTTTTAGTACAACTAATGGAATTTGGGACTTTTTGTGTTAAAAATGAGAAAGTACCAGACAAACTGGGTTGAGCTGGTCATCTAACAATTGTCCTTGCCTCTTTTGCCTACCTGGAAATGAATGAAACTTTCATCTTGAGACTATAAGGACAAATGTTTATGCCAATAGAAGTTGCAAATAGGGTAATGGAGCATGTCCCAGAGAGGTAGCATTCATGGAGAGACCCCTCTGGAAACAAAGGAACTGGCCAATGCCATTTCCTTCCCTCACCCCCTCAGCCACCCGTGGGAACCAGCACAGTGCAGATACTCACTACCTAACTTGCATACACCAAGCCCCATCCCCCAGACTCCACTAGAACTGCTCCTCTCAGTCACTCTTGCCTCAGTCCCTGTATGATAGGCCCCTCCCCCACAGAATACCAGCCCCAAACCCTGCCAACATGGAGACTCCCAATGCAGGAGTTCTTCTTCATAAGGCCATTACCCTCAAGAACAGGAGATGTAGCTGACTTTCCTAACAACAGGAGCAGGCACAGAGACTTAGATAAAAGGAGAAGACAGAGGAATTTGTCCCAAATGAAAGAACAGGACAAGGCCATGACCAGAGATCTAAGTGAAACAGATATAAGTAAAATGTCTGATAAAGAATTTAAAGTGTGATCATAAAGATACTCACTGGACTTGAGAAAAGAATAGAAGACATGATTGAAACCCTTAACACAGAGAAGGAATAACATAGCAGAGATTAGGACCTCAATAAACAGAATAAGAAAGAAGCTTGATGGAATGAATAGCAGGCTGGAAGAAACAGAGGAACAAATTAATGACCTAGAAAACAGAATAATGGAAAGTAATCAAACAGAACAAAAAGGAGAAAAGAATACAGAATGAAAGTAGAAATGAGAAATGAGAATAGACTTAGGGAACTGAGTGACTCCATCAAATATAATAACCTTCACATTATAGGAATCCCAAAAGAAGAAGAAAGAGAAAAGGGGGCAGAAAATTTATTTGAAGAAATAATAGCTGAAAACTTCCCCAATCTGGGAGAGGAAACAGATATCCAAATCCAGAAGCACAGAGAACCCCCAACAAAATCAACAAAAGCTGATCCATGCCAAGACATATTATAATTAAAATGGTAAAATATACTGATAAAGAAAAAAAATCTGAAAAGCAGCAATACAAAAGAAGACAGTTATATACAAGGGAAACCCCTAAGGCTATCAGGGCTTTTTCAACAGAAACTTTCCAAGCCAGAAGGGCAGGCGAGAATTCTACCACTGAACCACCAATGCTCCAAGCCAGAAGGGACTGACATGATATATTCCTAGTTCTGAATGGGGAAAATCTGCAGCCAAAAATGCTCTATCCAGCAAGGCTATCATTCACAATAGAAGGAGATACAAAGAATTTCCTAGACAAAGAAAAACTAAAGGAGTTCATGACCACTAAACCAGTCCTGCAAGAAAAACTAAAGGGACTCTGTGAGTGGAAAGGAAAGGCCAAAAGTGACAGTATGAAGTTAGGAAACACACACAAAAAATGAATATTTCTGTAAAAAATCAATCAAGGAACTCACAAAATAAAAGGATGGAAAACTGCAGTCTATATGAAGTTCATGGTCATTTAAGTTTGAACTTAATGTAATATGTGCAGAAAATGTTATATACAAATTTAATGGTAACCACAAATAAAAAAACCACTACTAAATATGCAAAGAATAAAGAGGAAGAAATCCAAACATATCATTAAAGAAAACCAACAAACCATGAAAAAAAGACAAGATCAGAAAAAATCTTCAGAAACACCACAAAACAAGTAATAAAATGACAATAAATGCATATCTATCAAGAATTACTTCGAATATAAATGCTCCAATCAGAAGATAAAGGGTAAAGGAATAGATGTAAAAAAAAAAAAAAAAGAAAGAAAGAAAGAGAAAGAAGACCCCCCCTATATCCTGCCAAGAGGAGACACTTTAGACCTAAAGATACTTGCAGATTGGAAGTGAGGGGACAGAGAAATATTTATTATGCAAATGGATGTCAAAAGAAAGGGTAGCAATACTTATATCAGAAAAAATAGACTTTATTTTTTTAAGATTTTATTTTATTTGAGAGAGAGAGTGAGAGAGAGAGAGCACAAGTGGGGTGAGGGGCTGAGGGAGAAGCAGACTCCTCACTGAGCAGGGAGCCTGATGTGGGGCTCAATCCTGGAACTCTGGGACCATGACCTGAGCCAAAGGCAGATGCTTAACCAACTGAGTCACCCAGGGCCCTGAAAAAATAGACTTTAAAACAAAGACTAAACAAAAGACAAAGAAGGGCACTATAAATCATAAAGGGGACAATCCAACAAGAAAATATGACAATTGTAAATATTTATGCACCCAACGTGGGAGCATCCAAATACATAAAACAGTTAATAACAAACATAAAGGAACTAATTTATAATAATACAATAATAGTAGGGGATTTTAACCTCCCACTTACATCAAAGGACAGATCATCTAAGCAGAAAATCACACACTGAATGACACACTGGATCAAATGGATTTAACAGATATATTCAGAACATTCCATCCTAAAACAGCAGAATACACATTATTTTCAAGTGCACATGGAACATTCTTTAGAATAGAGACCACATATTAGGCCACAAAACTATGCTTGACAAATTCAAAATGATTGGAATCATACCATGCATCTTTTCTGACCACAATGCTATGAAACTAGAAGTCAACCACAAGAAAAAGTCTGGAAAGACCACAAATACATGGAGGTTAAATAACATGCTGCTAAACAATGAGTGAGTCAACCAGGAAATGAAAGAAGAAATAAAAAAAATACGTGGAAATGAATGAACATGAAAACACAGTAGTTCAAAACCTTTGGGATGCAGCAAAAGTGGTTTTAAGAGGGAAATTTATAGCAATACAGGCCTACCTCAAGAAGCAAGAAAAATCTCAAGTAGACAACCTTTCACCTAAAGGGGCTAGAAAAAACAACAACAAACAAAACCTGAAACCAGCAGAAGGAAGGAAATAATAAAAATTAGAGCAGAAATAAGTGATACAGAAACTGAACAAAAACATTAGAACAGATCAATGAAACCAGGAGCTAGTTCTTTGAAAAAATCAATAAAACCGATAAATCTCTAACAAGACTTATCAAGAAAAAAGGAGACTCAAATAAAATTACAAATGAGAGAGGAGAAATAACCAACGACATTAAAGAAATAGAAACAATTATGAGAACATTATGAAAAACTATATGCCAAGAGTTGGACAACCTAGAAGAACTGAATAAATTCCTGGAAATATATAATCTACCAAAACTAAAACAGGAAGAAATAGAAAATTTGAACAAACCAATTATCAGCAAAAATAATTGAATCAGTAATCAAAAAACTCCCAATAAACAAAAGTCCAGGACCAGATGACTTCACAGACAAATTTGACCAAACATTTAAAGAAGAGTTAACACCTATTCTCAAACTATTCCAAAAAACAGAAAATGAAGGATAACTTCCAAATTCATTCTGTGAAGTCATTATCATCCTGATAACAAAATGACATCAAGACACCACAAAAAAAGGGGAACTACAGGCCAATTATCTCTGATGAATGTAGATGCAAAAATCCTCAACAAGATACTAGCTAACTATGGTTATCTTAGGAGAGGGGGCTTGAGGGATGGGTGAAACAGGTGATGCAGATTAAGGAATGAACTTGTGATGAGCACTGAGTGATGTGTGGAATTGTTGAATCATTCACTGTATTGTACATCTGAAACTAATATAACACTGTATGTTAACTAACTAGAAATAAAAATAAAAAATAAATCTAACTATATTGACAGTTATAATAAATGTTAATGAACTAAGTGCTCTAATTAAAAACTAGAGCTAATCATAAAGGATTAACAAAAAAGGCCCAAATATGTGCTCTCTACAAGAATGAACTTTAAATATATAGACACAAAGAGGTTGAAAGTAAATGGATGGGCAAGGTGTACTATACAAACTGTGAGTGTAAGAAAGCTGGTGGAGTGGGGGCGGGAGCTCTTAAGACTTCAAGACAGAACACAACTAGGGATAAAAAGGAACATTTCAGGGGCGCCTGGGTGGCTCAGTCGTTAAGCATCTGCCTTCGGCTTGGGTCATGATCCTGGGGTCCTGGGATCGAGTCCCACGTCGGGCTCCCTGCTCAGCGGGGAGTCTGCTTCTCCCTCTCCCACCCCCTCTGCTTGTGTTCCTTCTCTCGCTGTCTCTCTCTGTCAAATAAATAAAATCTTTAAAAAAAAAAGGAACATTTCATAATGATAAAAGTTTAACTCATAAGAAAGAAATAATAATAATGAATATATGTATACCTGATTAGAATGTTTTAAAATAATATGAAGCAAAAATTGACAGAATTAAAGGGAGACCTATACAATTTCATTATCTTAGGTCACCACCCTTTTCTCAGATTTGATAGATGATCTAGGCAAAATTCAGTAAAGACATAAATGATACAAGCGACACTATCAACCAACTGACTTATATGATATCCCCAACAACTACAGAATACACACTATTTTTCAAGCATACATGGTATGGTCACAAATAAAGGAAATAAGTCATCCAAAGTATGTTTTCTGACCACAAAAGAATTGAAGAAATCAGTAAATGTAAGATATCGAAAATTTACCAGAGAGAGAGACCAGAAGAATATGAGAAGACAAACTACTACAAAATGGTCTGAAGTGTTAAAATTTATGTCCAAATATTGTCACATGGAAAATATTTATGAAAATAATGTAAAACAAAAGAATGATTACAAAATGCCAAAACTCCAAGTTATGAGTAATGATCAAAGCCTACAAAGGATATCTAAGATTCTCAAATTAAATGTGGAAGGAAGAGAAATCAACTATTAAATAGATTAATTAGCACTGAGGGTAAAATGTACATTTCTAGAAAAGGTCAACAGGGGCCATTTTTTTTTATTATGTTCAGTTAGCCAACATATAGTACATTATTAGTTTTTGATGTAGTGTTCAATGATTAATTAGTTGCGTAGAACAGCCGGTGCTCATCATAGCATGTGCCCTTTCATTCAGAATTTCTTGTAGAGTGTCTATACTGAGAAAAAGGAGCTTCACAATTATGGTTCCTGTTCAATTTGGAGATCACGGAGTACATCAATTCAACCCTTTGTATTTTAGTTTCCTGTTTATTCTTATCAACCTTGGCTGTGGGCTTTTAGAAGGATTAATGAATTAACAATCTGAAACCATTTGGTGTTATTTGAGAAGTTGGTGTTCATTTAGGTATTATGTCCTTGGAGTAGAGGTACTCCTGGATGTTCAGTGGTTACACTGTGTGCTTTCCTTCTAGAGCAGAAGTTTATTGAGTATAATTCTTATCTGATCACAGTCTCCTCTATCTTGTGGTATATAAAGCTAACATTTACTCTGAGAAGTCTAAAAAAAAAAAAAGGGAAACCCTAGGGATTAGAGGCATAGACTTTATTTTTATTTTTTAAAGATTTTATTTATTTATTTGACAGAGAGAGACACAGCAAGAGAGGGAACACAAGCAGGGGGAGTGGGAGAGGGAGAAGCAGGCTTCCTGTGGAGCAGGGAGCCCGATGCAGGGCTCGATCCCAGGACGCTGGGATCATGACCTGAGCTGAAGGCAGACACTTAATGACTGAGCCACCCAGGCTCCCCAGAGTCATAGACTTTAATCTTCTTCTGGCTGATAGGCTGTGAGTGATACTTTCAAAGCCAGGCCAAGTAAGTGGTGGTAAATTTCTCATGTTTAGAATGGGGTCCCTCCTCTCCCCTCAAGCGACCTTGTTAGTCAGTTCTTGACTAAAGGCTACAGGGTATAGAATCCTGATCCAATAAGTAATGGCATTTAGAGGTACACAGTGCTATGCATTAAAATAAAGCAAAGTTTTCACCTCATCCCTGGAAAACTTACTAAATTTAAGAGAATGTAAGAGTGATTTGAAAATGCTTATGATTGATTAATGTACAACCATATTTGGATGAAATATATTAATGAGAGAGATTCAAACAAGGTAACTGCACTTTGTCTTTATAAAAACCTGTAATCAGAACTATCTGACTAGATCAAACTTTTGATTCTCTATTTTCATAGTACCATGTTCTTTTAATTTATAATTTTATAGTTGCTTTGTGATTATTTGAATAATGTTTTCTTCCTCTACAAGATTTTAAGTTAAAAGGGTAGATAGTGTGTTTATTTTACTAACAATTATATTGCCAACACTTAGCATAGTGACTGACACAAAGTGTACATTTGGTAAATATTTTTAACAGAAAAAAATGAATGCTGAAGTTGTATTCTTTCAGCTCTATCCGTATTTCCTCATCCATGTAATGTGGATAATAAAACACCATTAACAAGTGTTAAAAAGATTAAATTAGATAACATAAATTAATTTTCCCCTTATAAATAGTAAATTGCTTTGCAAATCATATGCCATCATATTATTGTGATCCTTACTCCCCTATCTCTCTCAATCTTAACCAAGAGTTCTTATTATTTCATTTCTTTCTCCATCTCCTCTCTTCTTCCTTTGCTATGTCCCCCTCTCTGTATCCTTATCTTTTCCCTTTGGGTTCATTACCTCCCATTCAGGTCCTTTTTCCTGAAATGGATGATGATAACAATGTTGATGATGATAACCATCACCACAGCTAAGAATGTTGGATTGTGTAGTATTTTATCAGAATAGTGGGAGTACTACAAATGAAAGTACACATGGTCATGGTTCCCCAAATATGTAGAACTGTATCTATTTTTGTCCTTAGAAGTCTCAATATCCTATATTATTAAAACCCACATCTTTCCTTTTTGAAAAAAAATTGTAATAATGCTGTGTTCCATCATTTTAGCACATCAAAAAGAAAATGCTGTCTTTCTTCCTCTCAACTATATGCTATTGTATAAGACCTTAGTTGGACCAAGTTAGGTACCATCTCATTCACGCAAACCCAAACAGTAAGTCCTTGCAGAGTGTCTTTGGGTTCAACATTATGGTTCTTTCCTCAATCTTCACATATCTATAGCTAGTTGGATGATGAAGCAAACACTTACTGGTTCAATATAGAAACTGTGTCCACTGGCTTATTACCATTTTTGTGGGGTTTAAAACAGGCTTAAGTGCAAACTAAAAACTTATAGAGGCCAAGACTATATCTGCTTGTTTTATCCTGCATATACCAGGTTATCTCTTGCTGCATTAACAAACTGCTCCCAAATTAGTAACTTAAAGCAATAGCTGTTATATTTGCTGAAGAAATCAGGGAGCATTCAGTTGAGAGTTCTTCATCATGTGGCATCATCTGGGGTCATTCCCTTGGTTACATTTAGCTGATGGATCAGTTGGAAGCTGTGCTCAATTGTAGTACTAAATATTTAGGGCTTGAATGTCCAAGATGTCTTCACTGATGTATCTAGCCACTCAATTGGGAGAGCTGGAACAGTTAGGGAATGGATCAGCATCTCTCTATGTCTCCAGTAGGGTAGCTGGATATCTTTACATGGTAGTTCCAGGTTCTAAGGAGGAAGCAGACAGTCTCTTAGGGCCCAGCCTTGGAAGTGATACAGCTTTGCTTCTACCACATTCTGTTTGCCAAAGCCAGTCACAGGGCCAGCCCAGAATCAAACAGCAGAGAAAGTGATTTCACTTCTTGATGCGTGAATGGTAAGGCCTCCTTGCAAAAGACCATGTGGAATGGGAGATACAGGTGTTACCATCTTTGAAAACAAAATCTACCTATACATGGGGACATTACTTATTAAATCATTTTCTTTGAGTAACTATATGATCAATATCTTCAAGAAGAAAAGAATCCTAGCCTAACATGTCAACTAATCAATAATCCTTAAATTGTTAACCTGTAATGCCCAAACATTTACTGTGACAAGGCACACAGCCTTTCAAGAAGTTCTTATTTGTACTATTCCAATTTCCTCTAGTTTTCTTACTCAGGATTTAAACGAGATCTACAAATAATACATTATATGTTAAAAAAAAAAAAAAGAAGATAGTAGGAAGGGAAAAATGAAGGGAGGGAATCAGAAGGGGAGATGAACCATGAGAGACTATGGACCCTGAGAAACAAACTGAGGGTTTTAGAGGAGAGGGGGGTGGGGGGATGGGTTAGCCCAGTGATGGGTATTAAGGGGGGCACATATGGAATGGAGTCCTGGGTGTTATACGCAAACAATGAATCATGGAACACTACATCAAAAACTAATGTGACTAACATAACATAATAAAATTAAATTAATAAAATAAAATAAAATAAAATAAAAGATCTACAAATTGTATTCGGTGATAAGTCTTTCAAATATCTTTTAATCAGTAACAGGGATCTTTTCTACCCTCTTTATTACTTGCCACTTCTTTGTTAAAGAAACTGGCTCATTTATCTCACAGAATTTTTCCTATTCTGGACTTGGCTTATTGCTTCCTTGGGATGTTGTTTAGCATGTTCCTCTATCCTTTATATTTCTTGTAGAATGGTAATTGGTGCCTAATTGAATTCAATTTTCTTGTACAAACACATCATAGGTGGTGCTGTATATTTTTGATCAGATCATGTCAGGAGGCAAAAAGTGCCTGGTTGGCTCTTTTTGTAATTTAAAGTTTATCAGTGGGTTCAGATGCTGTCCGCCTAATCTCCCCAGTATAAAGTTTCCCATGAATCTTTCTCTTTATTGTTTTAGCAGTCAAAATGTCTTTCCATTAGGTGTTGCATGCTGATTATTTCCTGATTCTCTCATTCTGCATTTATTACCTGAAATTCTTCTATTAAGAACTTTTGCTCATTGACTATTTGGTTACACAGCTTGTATAACAAGAGAAAAAATCCATGCTTGTTTTTTTCCTGTTATTTTCCAGTTTTTAGAATAATGATTTGGTGCCCTAAGAACCTTTAAAGGTGAACAATGAGTTCTGTTTCGTTTTGAACTCATGAATTTTAGTATACTTTCTTTAACCCACTGGAGTCATTATTATTTTTTTTTTTAGTGTCTGACCCAATTCTTTATTCAAGTTTTATTCTTTTTAATTTTTATTTAAATTCCAGTTAGTTAATATAGAGTGGGATATTAATTTCGGGTATACAAATATATTGATTCAACACTTCCATACAATACCTGGTGCTCATCACAAGTGCACGCCTTAATCCCCATCACCTACTTAACCCATCCCCCCACCTACCTTCCCTCTGGTAACCATCAGTTTGTTCTTTATAGTAAAGAGTATATTTCTTGGTGGGCTGTCTGCATGGCTCAGTTGGTTAAGCGACCGGCTCTTGATTTCAGCTCAGGTCATGATCTCAGGGTTGTAAGATTGTGCCCCACGTCAAGCTTTGTGCTGAGCATGAAGCCTGCTTGGGATTCTCTCTCTCCCTCTCCCTCTGCCCCACCCACCAACCCTCACGCACTCTCTAAGGGGGGGAAACTGGGGGGGAGACAAACCATGAGAGACAATGGACTCTGAAAAACAAACTGACGGTTCTAGAGGGGAGAGGGGTGGGAGGATGGGTTAGCCTGGTGATGGGTATGAAAGAGGGCACGTTCTGCATGGAGCATTGGGTGTTATGCACAAACAATGAATCATGGAACACTACATCTAAAACTAATGATGTAATGTATGGTGATTAACATAACAATAAAAAATTTAAAAAAAAAACTCTTTTTTTCCCCCTTTGCTCATTTGTTTTATTCCTTAAATTCCACATATTACTGAAACCATATGGTATTTGTCTTTCTCTGACTGGAGTCATTATTCTTTTGATATACAAATGCCCATCTTTGGCATACAGCAGCACTTTTAGTCTCCTGAGTCCTCTTGACACAGCCACAGTGGTTTTTGATCACTTCTTTCAGACTTTCCAGTATAAAATGTTCCAGTCTAATCTTGTACATTTCTTGCCAGGATGTGGCATCAGTCATTTTTCCAAAGAGACTTGGTTCGTTTTAGTAAGAATTGCTATTTAGAGATCTCAGTCTGAGCTCAATGATTAGTGCTATTATATTGATATTACTTCTAGGAATTTTTCTATGGATAGAGGTAGGAAGTAAATATTTTTGTTAAAGATTTTATTTATTTATTTGTCAGAATGAGAGAGAGCACAAGCAGGGGGAGTGGCAGGCAAAGGCAGAAGCAGGCTCCCCACTGAGCAAGGAGCCAATGTGGGACTCCATCCCAGGACTCTGGAATCATGACCTGAGCTGAAGGCAGATGCTTAACCAACTAAGCCACCCGAGTGTCCCAGAAGTAAATATTTTTTAAAAGGAAAAATGCATCATGAATTTATAGTGGTATTAATATAAACATCTGGGGTGCCTGGGTGGCTCAGTCGTTAAGCATCTGCCTTCAGCTCAGGTCATGATCTCAGGGTCCTGGGATCCAGCCCCACACTGGGCTCCCTGCTCAGCGGGAAGCCTGCTTCTTCCTCTCCCACTCCCCCTGCTTGTGTTCCCTCTCTCACTGTGTCTCTCTCTCTGTCAAATAAATAAATAAAATCTTTAAAATATATATATATATATAAATGTAAGATTAAGCATTTTTCCTTAACTCATTTGATATCAGTATTTGTATTTCTTTTCACTTAGTTTAAAATAATAATTCCCGGGGCACCTGGGTGGCTCAGTCGTTAGGCGTCTGCCTTCGGCTCAGGTCATGATCCCAGGGTCCTGGGATCGAGTCCCGCGTCGGGCTCCCTGCTCTGTGGGAAGCCTGCTTCTCCCTCTCCCACTCCCCCTGCTTGTGTTCCCTCTCTCGCTGTCTCTCTCTCTGTCAAATAAATAAATAAAATCTTTAAAAAATAATAATAATTCCCAAAGATATTAGTTTAGTTATTTATGGGTAAATAAATAATTAAATTAATGAATTATGTGAAAACCTAATACATATACATATTAATGACAAAATAACAATACCAATATGACTACTAAGTATTTTTTACATTTTCTTTTTTGCCTTTTTGTTTTAAGAATATATCCCTTAGGAATGTACATTCAAATTACTGAGTTTTATAAATACTTGAAAGAGTTCTTCTCTGTGTGACTAGGCTACCAATTCAACATATAGTTAGTCTTATTCTTTTGTTTTGTTTTTAATTTTTTTGAGGAATTTCTTTATTTTTCA
Source organism: Neomonachus schauinslandi (assembly GCF_002201575.2). Taxonomy (NCBI): domain Eukaryota; kingdom Metazoa; phylum Chordata; class Mammalia; order Carnivora; family Phocidae; genus Neomonachus; species Neomonachus schauinslandi. The sequence goes on from NC_058408.1 coordinate 88,836,097, forward strand.
GATCACTTTTACCTAGGTGGATTGTATATACCTTGTTTATATAACTATCTTAAACAACTTGAGATATAATTCACATAATACACAAGTCAACCATTTAAAGTATACAATAAAATGCTTCTTAGTGTATTCATAGTATTGTCCAACCATCACCACAATCTAAATTGGGATTATTTTTGTTTACCCAGAAAGAAAACCTGTACTCATTAGCAGTCACTCTCCATTCCCTACCCCCTCCAGGCCCTCAAGTCCTACGTAATCACTAATCTACTTACCATGGCTACCGATTTGCCTATTCTAGACATTTCATATAAATGGAATCATACAATATGTGATCTTCTGTGACTCACTTCTTTCACTTAGCATAGTGTTTTCAAGGTTCATCCATACATGCTGTAGCATCTATCAGGACTCGTTCCTTACTAATGAATAATATTCTATTACATGGATATTCCATTATATGAATCTTATTTATCCATTCATCAGTTGATGGACATTTTGGTTGTCTCTGCTTTTTGTCTACTATGAACATTTGTGTTGTTCAAATTTTTGCAGGGACATATGTTTGTGGTTTTCATTTCTCTTGGGTATATATACCTAAGAGTGGAAAATGTGTATCTTTTAAAGGTATATTTCTTTCTTATTAAAGAAAATAGTAGTGAGGCTGTCATTTGTCATATTATACCAGACCTAATATTAAGGACTTATGTACCACCTCATACAGTAGTTCAGAAAAAATATCTTAGGGAATTTGTTCCTTTTTTTCTTACTTAGTAGATGTCCAAAGGAAAGGAGTTACCCCAGAGAAGAACAAAGGAAAGAAAACAAGTTTCATTTATATCATCATGCCTCCACAGTCTCCTGCTGGCACTTCATACCTACCTCAACTCAGGTATTCTACATGATTTTAGCTTTCTACTCACAAGTCAGAAATATCTTTCTAGATTTCATTTGTATATGTCTTCTTGATTGATCCAAAGAGGGTACTTACTGAAATAGTAGAGGAAATGGAAAATCATGTAGCATTTGGTTAAAAGTCAGAGATCTGGGTTCAAATCATGGTTCTGCAACTCAGTAACAAGGTGACCTAGAGCAAATAACTTGGCTTTTCTGTGTCCAGGTTCCTTCTCTATCGTGGAGAGAGAGAGAGGACTAGAAGATGTATTGAGCAAATCATAGCTGAGAACTTCCCTGGCAAGCCAGAAAGGCCTGGCAAGACATATTCAGGGTACTAAATGAGAAGAACATGCAGCCAAGAATACTTTATCTGGCAAGGCTGTCATTTAGAATGGATGGAGAGATGCAGAGCTTCCACGACCGGCAGAAACTGAAAGAATATGTGACCACTAAGCCGGCCCTGCAAGAAATATTAAGGGGGGTTCTATAAAAGGAGAAAGACCCCAAGAGTGATATACAACAGAAATTTACAGGGACAATCTATAAAAACAATGTCTTCACAGGCAACATGATGACAATTAATTCATATCTTTCAATAATCACTCTCAACGTGAATGGCCTAAATGCTCCCATAAAACGGCACAGGGTTGCAGATTGGATAAAAAGACAGGACCCATCCATATGCTGTCTACAAGAGACTCATTTTGAACCTAAAGATACATCCAGACTGAAAGTGAAGGGGTGGAGATCCATCTTCCATGCCAGTGGACCTCTATAAAAAAGAAGATAAATAACAAAGACCTTGTTAATCTTGTAAAGTTTAAATTTAAATATCATAAAGTACATAGCAAAATGCCTTGTATGTTCTATGTACCTGACAAATGCTAGTCATAATTATTTTTTTATTGCATGATTTTGGTTTAAGAGTAGGCAATATTAAGATTTAGTGAAAGGAAATTAGTAACTGCATTGAATTCTTATTCTCCAGGCTATATAATTTATTATCACTAACTTGACAGAGGTTTAGAACTAGCATAATAATGGGTTGTGCACTGGGTTGCCTTGACAAATTATTGAGAAAAAGTTGTAAATGTTCTGCGTCCAGCAATTTGTTTTTCTTCCTTTCTTTAGCTTACTGTAATAAAAACCTTGAAACACTCAAGGAGACAGATGAGAAGTAGATATCCTTGAAAATGACTACAGAGGAGACTTGGACACAGTTTCCTCATTAGTTAAAATGTAAATACCCCCATTTAGCTTCCTCCATTGAGACTTCAATCTCTTCCAGTAATAGCATCTCCCATGCCTGTTATCCTTAGGAGAAATAAAATTAATTTCTCCAGGTTGAGTTCCTATTAATATCATCATAATAGGTCCCTGTGTTCAGTCATTGAATCTAAGTCAGTTGGTCATGACCCAGGCCCATTTGTTTCGAATTATAATTATGTTTGCCAAGTTAAGTTTATTCATAAATCTTCCAAGGTGTCTAAAGGTCTACATTATGCTCACAAATTTATTAAGAATTGGAATGCAAATTTAAGCTTAGCATCATGTTAGATTATATTTTCATTTATTCCACTTAACATCATTCACTGCAGAACTGGCAATAAACCAAAACATTTCATGATTCTGACAAAATTATTGTTTTACCAAATTGCTCTCTAGTTGGCATTTCCTTGTTTGCTAGTGGAAAATAGCAAAGTTTTCTGAAATAAAAATTACTCCATAGCAATAAACTTTTCTGAGACCTTATCCACTATATATTTTCATAATTATAAATGTAAACAAATTTATAATTCCCTTAACTGGGGTCCACAGAAAGAATCATTGTTTATCCCCTACAAATAAAATTTCTGATGTAAAAACATTTGGTAAGATCAAAATGCATAATTTTTAGTAGCTTTTTTGAGGTATAAGCAACATACAATAAATATATATACTTGAAGAATATAATTTCATACATTTTGATATATGTATATATACCCCATGAAAGCATCAACAATCAAAATAATCATCATTCCCAATAATTTCCTCATCCTCCTTTGTAATCCCTCCCATCCACTGCTCTCCCCGCTCTCCCACTGCCACCTCATCCCTTGGCCATCACTAAATGCTTTCTGTCCCTGTACTTTGTTTGAAATATAAATGTATTATACAAATGAAATCAGTTGGTACTCTTTCTTGTTTTCTTTCACACAGAATAATTATTTTGAAATTTACCCATGTAGTGATATATCACAGTTTCTTTATCCCTTCACCTATTCATGAATATTTGGGTTATTTTCAGTTTGGGTTATTACAAATAATGCTGCTCTGAACATTTGTCACAAATCTTTATATGGTCAAATCCTTTTGTTCCTCTTAGGCAAATAGGCATAGAGTGGCTAAATCCTATGGTACATAAATGGTTAACTTTTTAAGAAACTGCCCGAGTGTTTTTCAAAGTTGTATCATTTCCCATTCCCATCAACCTCATTTCAGTGAGCCAGTACATCTACATGCTTGTCAGCACTTAGGACAATCAGCCTTTTTAATTTCAACCATTCTCACTGTGTGTCCTGGTAACTCACTGTGGTTTGAATTTGCATTTTCCTAGGAATTCATGATGTTGAGTATCTTTTTAAGTGCTTAATTAGCATCTGTATGTCTTTATTGAGTTGTTGGTTTCTTTACTCTTGAGTTTTGAGAGTTATTTATATATTCTGGATATAAGTTTTTTATCAGGCATATGTATTTTAAATATTTTCCCCCTGTGTGTAGCTTTCTTTTCATCTGACTAAAAGTGCCCTTGATATTTTGAAGTTTTCATTTTGGTGAAACTCCATTTTTATAGATTGTGCTTTTGTTGTCCTGTTGAAGAAATGTTTGCCTAACATGAGTTCTGGTGTTTTATTCTAGAAGTTTTAGAGTTTCAGGTTTTACATTTAAATTAATGATCCATTTTTACTTAATTTTTTTCTTTTTTTAAATTTTATTATGTTATGTTAATCACCATGCATTACATCATTAGTTTTTGATGTAGTGATCCATGTTTCATTGTTTTCACATAACACCGAGTGCTCCATGTGGTATGTGCCATCTTTAATACCCATCACCAGGCTAACCCATCCCCCCACCCCGCTCCCCTCTAGAACCCTCAGTTTGTTTCTCAGACTTAATTTTTGTATATAGTGCAAAGTACGGATTGAAGTTCATTTTTGGGGCAGGGAAGATATAAATCTCTAATTTTTCCAGCACCATTTGTTAAAAAGACTATCCTTTCTTCACTGAATTACCTTTGAATCATTATCTAAAATGAGTTGCCCAAATATATATGGATTAACTTCTGTCACAAAAATGAAACATTGCTTCCCAGTTCATCTTTCAGCTCATAAGTTTTCTGATTTACCACTTGGTCCTCTTTTCCTTAGGTTAACACACCAGTTATTTCCATTGCTATCCCTAGTCACGTTACAATGATGGATATCCTTCTTGGTGTTGGGTGAGAAGAATGAGAAGCATCAGTCTATTTATTGTGGACTTTAATTCTGTTCCCTTTTGGTATTGTTTGTTTTATTCTATTATTTGTCTTTATACATGTAACAATTTGATGATTTTTTGCCACTATATACATGATTATAACGAAGGCATTCAATGTCAGTTAGACACAAACTGAGACATCAAAAGCCCTCTTTTGCGCAGGTGACATCTTTTCAGAAAAATCAAGCTGATATGGCAGTAGGGCACACATTTCACAAATCTTTTTACATGTCTGCTATGCCTGAATCAGCCATACAGATGAGTCTTCCGTTATCAGGACAGTGTCAAAACTGGTCTGCAGAGAGAGAACTGGGAAGGAATGAATAAAAAAGAAAAACAAAGGCAATAAAAGGGGGGCAAGAGTAGTATGTGCCTATTCCTAGAGTTCGTGCTCCTATAGAGTATCTATTCCTACAAAATCAGCAATTCCTGGTATCATATGTATATATTCAACCTTTCACAGGACAATGACAAAATCATGGGGCTCCTATAAAACACCCCTCAGAATACTCATGTTCACACACACACAAACACACAAGACTGAGCTTCTGAAACAAATATTTCACTTTGACTTACAAGAAACCTGGTGAGTCATCTGAAATAAAATTCTAATAATTACACTGAATTGGTAACTAGCTCTGGTTTTTCAGGCCTTTGTTATACTCCAATAACTTACTTACACTTTTAAAATAGTTTTCTCCCTACATGCAAATGCCTACTTGATGAGGGATAAATAAATAGAAAACCCAACACGTGAAACAAATTAAGTAATTTTTAAAATTCTGGTTATGTCTACTAAATGCTTGGTGGAAGAGAAGAGACTCCATATAAATAATATAACTAATCTTCCTAAGTCATCTATGTGAATCATATTGGCTGTACTTATAAATTCAGCCCCAAACTAACTGATTAAGTGTTATTTTTCTTGTCTGTGGTTTTCATTATCCAGAGTATTTTTGCTCCTTAGCACAAAAAGTTAAGAGTTGGTGTCAGAATAAAAAATCTTACATTATCTTTATAAAGTAATAATAATGAATTGCCCTACTATTCTTATATCTTGGTCAGGTGATAGGTGATTGGAATAATAATGTATGAGACTTATGTTTAGTACAATTTAGTGAGCAAATGTCCATAATTTTCCTCCTATGGAAACACACCACCTAGGAAGCTTTATACATTCAAGATATTACTAATAATTATAATCTCTAAATAAGAGGAGCATAAAAACAGATTATAGTTGCAGCCAATGGGTTTCCTAATAGCCTAGAACAAAAGTAAATAGACACTGGGGAGGGTTTGTGCTATGGTGAGCCCTGTGAATTGTGTTAGACTGTTGAATCCCAGACCTGTACCTCTGAAATAAATAATACATTATATGTTTAAAAAAAGAAGAAGATAGTAGGAAGGGAAAAATGAAGGGGGGGAAATCGGAGGGGGAGATGAACCATGAGAGACTATGGACTCTGAGAAACAAACTGAGGGTTCTAGAGGGGAGGGGGTGGGAGGATGGGTTAGCCTGGTGATGGGTATTAAAGAGGGCACGTATTGAATGGAGCACTGGGTGTTATATGCAAACAATGAATCATGGAACACTACATCAAAAACTAATGATGTAATGTATGGTGATTAGCATAACAATAAAATGCAAAAATGCAAAAAAAAAAAAAAGTCAGACCAAAAAAAAAAAAAGTAAATAGTATATTGCCATTGTCATTAGTATTTCATAAAATACCACTGAATTGTCCTTGGCCTTATACAGTTTTTCATGTTTTTAAACTTTGGTTACATCTAAAAATTCAAATCAATTTATTCTTACCTATAATTGCTTCTGAGTCACTAGATAATAGAGAAATATTAAAAAAAAAATAGGGACAACTCCATTGGGATCCTGTATATTTAATTATACAATAACTATTAAATAAAGATTCACAGTTCTTTAATCATATCTTAAAATAGTGTAGCACTATATACTTTAGGACAAGTCAACTGTCCCCTTTTGAGTTTTGATCCCAAGTAGGTCATCCCAAGGGCTTTGTCTGCATATAGCCAAACAGCCTCCTGCTTGCATAAGACGTCGTTTGGTTGGCTCCCCTAATGATCCAAGTAGGTCACTGCACAATTGATTTGTATGTAGCACATTCAGATAAACTGAATAAATTTGCCAGTTCCATTATGTTTGCCTATTTTCCAATTGCAACAGCTCATGTAATGTGTGCATAATTAGAAATTGAGGAATAGTAGTTTAGGACACACCCCAAAGTTTAAATTTTTCTATAGAAGGAATATATGAGCTACCTTATATATTATTAATTAAACAAAGTCTTGACTGAAAGAGGGTAAAAAATGACAAACCTATCTCTCTGCTTTTTGGGAGGGAGAAAATCCTTATATTTTGACATAAAGAAGAAATAGCTACAAATACTAATATGGCGTAAGCATACCATTTACCAGGTAATTTTCTGCACATTTGTAGTCATTACACTCATTATTGCACAACTGTATGAAATGGATCCAATTATTATCCTCATTTTATAGAGGTGGGAACTAAGGCACAGAGAGGTTAAGTAACTTGCCCAAAGTCTCACAGTTGTAACTGGCAGATCTGGGATTTGGATCCTAACAGTTTGACTTTAGAACTTGTGCCCTTAGCTATTAGCCAATACTCTCTCTTCCTTTTGCCTCCTTATACTTTCTGTTTTGCTAAATTTGAGCTTCACTCAGGTTTCTAGAGAGACCACTGCTATCCCTTTATCAATGTGCCTTCTTACAAACAGATGGGACAAGATATAATTGAGGTGAGAACAAATGAGCTTAGTGACCAAAAATGATTTTTATGAATTAATATAAAGAGCTAATAAAAAAGTAAAATTTCAAAAAGTAGTCATGGCAAAGGTTTAGGGAAGTCAAAAATGGAAATTGATTAGTTTCTCCAAGTAAGAGGAAACATTATCTCTCTGGATTTGAAAGAAAATAAAACGAGGAATTTAATGATTTACCTGAAATCTCCGAGATAGCACAGAAACCCTCATTAAGCAACGTGAATCTCTAAAAACACCAACTACTGGCAAATCATGTTTTAAATGTATTTTTGAAATCCTACAAATGGCAGTTCAAGTGATAGTATCAGGGTATAGGATTCACAGTGGGGTAGAACTATAGTCTGTTAGCTTTGCAGTGGTATGCTGATAAAGGTTTAACAACCAGCTGGGAGGGAGCAAGGGGATCCCTCATTTGTAGCATGAGTTTACTGATGTGTGGAATAAATGCTTCCACTATGACCAATTTCAAGCTACCAACTTGACCTCACTGAATACAGAGTTTAGATACTTAACAGTTTCACAGTGTTCCCTCCACAGATAAAATAGATATCAATAACCTCAGGAACATAAATAATAGTAAAATGTAGTACAATTGTGTGTTTTGAGCATTCATAACCTTCATTTATATATAATTTATTCATATGTCTATATAATTTAATTTTTAATAATAACCAGGTTGCAAAGTTCCTGAAAATTTAATAAACAGCTCTTCTGAGTTGACATAAACTAAAGCACTCCACTGCCACCAAAAAAATGTTTAGATGACTTTGTAGGCCATAATGTCAAAAAATAAAAGTCAACTAAGTTTCTTGGGCCTGATATTAAGTAACTAATTATATGTAGGACATATCTCCAAGCTGTCTTACTCTGGGGTCCAAAGCAAATTCTATATTCGAATCAATCACTGAGAAGGCAAAAATATTTTAAGAATGTTCTCCTGGGGGCGCCTGTGTGGCTCAGATGGTTGAGTGTCTGCCTTCGGTTCGGGTCCTGGGATCGAGCCCCACATCGGGCTCCTGGCTCGGCAAGGAGCCTGCTTCTCCCTCTCCCTCTGCCTCTCTCCCTGCTCATGCTCTCTCTCTCTGTATCTCAGTGTCTCAGATGAATAAATAAAAAATCTTAAAAAAAAAAAAAAAAGAATGTTCTCCTGGCCAAGAACATTCAATGCTGTGGTAGAAAACTATTTTCCAGAATTGTTTTAACTGAAACAACTCAATGTTTAAAAATTCTATAATCACTGGAAAAGGAATATAGATTCACTGGCACAGATTAAGTAACTAACTGATAACACACCACTGATTCTAAAAGAGACGGTGTGAGCATAGTGTTGAAAACCATGAACACTAGAGTTAGACAGCCTTTGTATCCTGGCTCTTGCACTTATCATCTGTGTGGATTTGAGCAAATAACTTCTTTGTGACTGTTTTGTCATTGGAAAATGGGAATCAAAATAATATCTCCTTCAAAATAGTGTTGTCAGGATTAAATAAATTGATACACGTTAGTTCTGAGAACAGTACCTGGCACAGAGTAAGTGCTCATTTGGTGATTGCATATCGTTAAGGATAGAAAGTATGTCCTTTTAGTATTTTTTCTATTTCCTTTTCTCCCTAATAGTCTACTCCTTTTTGTTCATTTATTATCTTATAGCAGTAATAACAACTGCCATTTATTGAGCACCTATTTTTGCTAAGTCTTTTATATGTGTGTGTGCATATGCACATATGTATGTGTGCATGAGTGTATTTGCGTGTGGTTGCTCATAATTTATAAGCACACTTAAGAAAGACATATTTTTAAAAGATTTATTTATTTATTTTAGAGAGAGAGAGAGAGAGCAAGCACAAGTGAGAGGGGCAGAGGGAGAGGGAGAGAATCTCAAGCAGACTCTGCACTGAGTACAGAGCCCAACGCGTCACTCAATCCCATGAGCCTGAGATCACGACCTGAGCCGAAACCAAGAGTTGGACACCTAACCAACTGCACTACCCAGGCATCCCAAGAAAAAGACATATTCTACCCCTTCTATATAGGTGAGGAAAAATGAGGTTTAGTGGGGTAACATGACATTCACAGATGACACAGCTAATAAGTGGTGGAGATAACATTTAAAGGACACTAGTCACATTCTAATGAACTCGACTTTATCTGTAGAGACCCTAGTTTCAAATAAGGTCACATTCTGAAGTATGAGGGGTTAGGACTTCAACATATGAATCAGGGGGAATACAATTCAACCCATAACAGTGTTTACCCTTATACTTATTTTCTTATAATGACAAATTTCTGTTTGGTCTTTTATTGTCTATCCATGGTCTTTTCTGAGCTTTCATTTTAAAATGTATAGATTTACAAAAAAGTGAAATTTTTATTCATTTAGTTACATCCTACATTTTCTGAAGTAAATTTGCAGTTATTTACAAAATACGTGTAACAAAAAGGATAAATAAGATAATAAATATAAAGATAAAATAAGTATACAAATATAAATCTAGAAGTTTCTTTTTATTTTGTATGCCATATACCCTGCACAATAACTAGAGGTGAAGTGCAGTTATTGATCATAGTTATTTAATATTTTAAAGAACTTTCACAATTATAAAAGTAACATTTTTTGCAAAAATTTGAAAACTACAAAGAAGGCATTAAACCCATGTTTAATCCAACCACTATGAACATTTTGCTATGTGTCATCCAGTTATATTATAACTATACCCATAAATAAACAGATATTTGTAATATAAAAGTTAATGGTGCATACAATTTCATAGGCTATCTTTTTCATTTATAAATATTGTGACCATTGCTATATAATTTATTAATATCATAATTTGTTAAACTCATGTGATTTAAATGTTATTATAAATGAGTGACTAAGGGCATTGTAATTTTTAATTTTTTTTAAATTTTTTTTTTTTAAGATTTTATTTATTTGCGAGAGAGAGAATGAGAGACAGAGAGCATGAGAAGGAGGAGGGTCAGAGGGAGAGGCAGACTCCCTGCTGAGCAGGGAGCCTGATGTAGGACTCGATTCTGGGACTCCAGGATCATGACCTGAGCTGAAGGCAGTCGCTTAACCAACTGAGCCACCCAGGTGCCCAGGGCATTGTAATTTTTAAAAGAGTTTGACTAAACACTATAAAATCAAGAATTAGATGTTAAAATTCACATTTATCCAAACATCATAGGCGAGCTGGATATAATTTAGCAAGATTCCACTGAAAAATAAAAATCACAAAGATAGAGTTTCAGTAGAATCTCATACAGCAAATGGGCACCAATATTATTTAAAAGACTCTCACTACATTTAATTCATTGATAGCTTTCAGGACATAGATTGAGCAAAGTTACTCAAGCATATATCTCAGTAACTTCTTTTTGACATGCACCATTCCATTCTATTATTAGAACTATTTCTTATGAACAAGATATAGTCTTCTATTACTGTAAAAAAGTATAAAAGGTCTGGGATTTTACCTTGTTTACAAGCTAATAAGCCAATCTGTTACTTTCATGGATGCTGGCAAAAGATACAAGAATCCTGGATCAGAGGCACAGGACTTTATTACTCATGACAAAGCAGTAGCAAGGGCTTCCTGGTGATTTGCTTTGGCTTCCCAGGCCCTTCCAAATCCCACAAAGATAATGTCAGTGGGCCTAAATGGATACCCGCATACAGGAGGAGAGGAACACTAAGCTTGAGGAATTTACTACTTTCATAGAAGGCAAAAGTAAACCTGCTCTTTGGGGAAAGACCACCTCATCTCTCAAGGTTGCTCCCTGCAAACATGAAACTGAGGCATTCCTGGGCAAAATACAGTCAGGGTCTTGGCATATCAAACCAGAAAGTATAGGAAACCTCATGGCCCATGACAGATTGCCCTCCCAACAATTTTTATTTTCCAGTCATAAACCCAATCTCATCAAATCTTGGCTTGTATGAGACTGTTTTTCCCTCCTTAGTTTAAATATTTAGGTTTACTTCTCTATAGTGCTTTATTTTTTATTTTTTAAATTTTTTTCTTTTTTTCCTCTTTTTTTTCTCTTTTTTTCTCAGTCTGAAAATTTTTTTTTTGATGTAGTGTTCCATGACTTTAAAAAAATACGCATTATTTCTAAAGTTTTCTATAGCCCTGTATATACATTTATCCAATCTATAAATAGTTATTGAACACTTATTATGTCAGAAAATGTATTACAGGTTAAACTAGGCTTGTTCCTGATTCTCATCCCTGCTATTTCTCTCAAGAATTATAGACATGCAGTAGGGGTGCCTGGGTGGCTCAGTCAGTAAAGCATCTGCCTTTGGCTCAGGTCATAATCCCAGGGTCCTGGGACAGAGCCCTGTGTTGGGCTCCCTGGCCCAGTAGGGAGCCTGCTTCTCCCTCTCCCTCTTCTACCCTCTCCCTTTACCCCTCCCTCCTGCTCGTATGCTTTCTCTCATGCTCTGCTCTCTCTCTCAAACAAATAAATAAAATCTTAAAAGAAATTAATAGACATGCAATATGATTTTTGTAATATTTCCAAAGTATCTGATTTTGTAGTTTTTTTCTTCATAAATTTTCTTCCTCAAATTTGATCTTCCTTAATCAGATTAAATCTTTTCCATGCATGCTTTTCCTAACCTTTCACTGCCTACTATCCCATGCTTTTGGGAATCCATCACTGTAGCCTAACAAAGCATCATAAATAAAATAAAACTATTATCCAACAGTACCTGCATAAGCAGTTTTTAACTTTTGCATTCTGCTTTTTGTGCCATAGTCACAACATTCAACTTGAGACGTAAATCCATCTGTGTCCCCTGTAGTCTTCTACTTTCCCTCTCCAAACCTGCAAGTCACTAAAACTATGTTCCAGGTTTCTTCTGGCTCCCTCAATGCTCCTATGTAAATCTGTATCTACAGAGAGCAGTTGGTAGGTTTCATGTATTTTGGCAGGCTTGCTGATGCATCTTAGATGCTTATTCCAGAAAGGGAGCACACATTCCAAATGACAATTCAATTTCAGCCTATATATGCCTACCTCACTCCTTCTCACTAAGATGCTACAAATGACCCTATTTTTCTCCTCCTCCAAGAAGTAGTAACATGATTCCAAACACCTGTTATTGCCCATGCCCCCCCCCCGTTTTTGGTTGGTGAAGCAAGGAATGTCAAGCCATCTCAAGAATGTACAAATTTAGGGGCGCCTGGGTGGCTCAGTGGTTAAGTGGCTGCCTTCGGCTCAGGTCATGATCCTAGGGTCCTGGGATGGAGCCCTGCATTGGGCTCTCTGCTCAGAGGGAAGCCTGCTTCTCCCTCTCCCACTCCCCCTGCTTCTGTTCCCTCTCTCACTGTGTCTTTCTCTGTTAAATAAAATCTTAAAAAATAAAAAGAATGTACAAATTTACAATTAACTATATTGAATTTCTGATCTTTCTACTCTGTGGCAGGTTCTATACCATGTTAACCTCTTGGCATTAGTTTTGATTTCCTCTTAATTCTTTGAATCTTTTTTCTTTCTATGTGTTTTATGATTATTTTTTTCATATTATTTAAGAAGCCTTTATCCTGATACATAAGCCAGTGTGTTGACAGGCATTCTTTGATTCCCTCAGTTTCTCTCTTAGGAAAGCTAGCTTATATGGATATACTAGATCAGAAAGCAAACACATCCTATCCCTGCCAGCAATTTAAATAGATCCACTAAATTAATGCCTACAGATCCCAAGTTGAAATTTTCTCCTTGAAAGCTGTTAGAGTAATGATTTGATGGGACTGTTTCCTAGAAATCAAAGGGACTCATACAAACATTGCCTTCACCTTGCTTGACCATTTTTCTCCCCTCCCAGATAATTTCTGCTAAAATTAAATTTGGGATGCATGTGTGACTCAGTTGGTTAAGTGTCTGCCTTTGGCTAGGGTTGTGGTCTCCCAGTCCTGGGATCAGGCCCATGGAGGGGCTCCCTGCTCAGTAGGGAGTCTGCTTCTCCCTCTGCTCCCCCCCACCCCAGCTCATGCTCTCTCTCTCAAATAAATAAATAAATAAATAAATCTTTAAAAAATCTTTAAAAAATAATTATTATAACTACTTTTACCAGAATATCAAACTCATTTTTCCTTAGTAAACAGTTATGTTAAATGATATTTGCCATTTAATGAATACTTACTGTGTTCCAGGTTCTTTATTTCATGTATCAAATTCTAGTATAGGTAGCTCTTACAATGTGTGCTGTAAGTGAAAACTATGTAATTCTAATTGCTTTCAAATATCAAAATGGTGAAACTGAGAATCAACATCAGATTCCAGATCCATGCTTTTAATCACTGATACACATACATATAAGCAATTATATATTAATTTTCATAACAACCTTGTAAGGCTAGTTATCCACAATTTAAAAATGAGGAAACTTAGGCAGAGAGAGGTTAAATACATTTCTGAGGGCCATCTACCTATAAGTAGTAGATCTCAGATTCAAACCTAGGGTTCACTGATCTCTTTTACAAAGCACATTGCCTTTTGTATAAATTTCCTTTTTCCTAATTAAAGCTTGCCAAATAATAGCAAATAATCATTGTATCAGCTATCTAATGACAAAACAATCCTACATGACAAATAACCACAAAACCTCAATGAATACATTTTAAAAAATGTATTTATCTCCCAAGTCCATGTGGCTCTACTTACTTGGGCTGGGCTTGTTCATGCATCTGTACTCAGCAGTAGATCAGGTCAACAAGTTTCTGATCCTGGCTAAGATGACTTGCATATCCTGGAATCGGTTAGCTGTCAACTGGTTTAGGATGGTATTAGTTACAACAACAGAAGCAATTTGGCTCTGCTAGCCTGAGTATGCTTTAATGGAAATGGCAGAAGTTTAAGAGAAAAAGTGGAAATACGAGATTTTTTTTCAAGCTTCTGCTTATGTCATATCTGCTAACATCCTATTGCTCAAAGCAAGTCACTTAACTGGGTCCAGGATATCAGTGGGAGGACTGTAAGTTACCTAGTAAAGGGTGTGGATTCATGAGTGGTGAAGCATTGGGACCATAATACAATTGGTCTGCTATATTCATTGTCATTGGGACTAAGTAAGTCGTAGAATTATACATTTCGTTATGTGTAAGAGCTTATTAGTAAAGTTTCAGGAATTTTGTGAGCCAGTTTTTAAACCATTAGCTTGAAATCAGCCCATAGTGAGAGTATTTATGCCACAAAATAATCAAACACTACAAGTCAGGGCTCTGTAGTTTACCAGCACACCATTATATGTATCTCAAAACTTTCGATCTAATCCTTCTCCTATGTACAGAAAATTTCAAGTGATTATGTGATCAAGTCCCATTTCTATTTTACATCAAAGAAACAATATATGCATTATGATCAGGTTGCTATTTTGCTTTCTTTCCTTAGTTACCTTCTATGTATGCAAATAGCCTAAAATTAATGGTTCTAAAGATAGATGGCTCATCATTTCCTGAGCAAGTACAGTAAGAATAGTAATTAAGTAAACATCATCAAGGAAATTACTTATGAGCCTAAAGATTCCAATTTGCTAATTTTAAGGGTATTTTAATTCATTCATTCTGTGTTTTCAGCAAATCTGCTGTAGATAATCCCAGGGGCAGCATGAGGTTATAGAATCTATGAATTTTTGTAGAACATTTGTAATTTAGGCTGACCTAGAATCACAGATCATATGTGGAGTTCCTTCTATCATTCAAAGGATTTGAGCATAGGTGTGTCTTTTTCACAAGAAATAAAATAAAAATTCATTCTATTTCAGATACAAGTAAAAATGTTTCACAAACTGCAACTGATGAAGCTGGGAATGCAGGAAATGAAAATCTTTATAACTTTTTAGCCATTCCCCAAGTCTCTAATATCCCACCACTGTTGCCATCAAACAGGAAAGGAAAAAAAGGTGCCAGCAGGCCATGATTTAAGAAATTACACAATACTAGAAAGAGTTGAAAATAACTATGGATTGGTGTTTTCCTTTCCTCAGTTGGTAAGGAAAGTGTGAAGTGATTCTTATTCTGTGAAAATTCTCACTATAGTAGTAAGTTGTGAAACTGTACCCAATATTTCTTTCTTATTAAAAAAATGAAAACACTGAATTTGAGTACATAAACATATGTCCTCTCTCTTTCTTTCCTTTTTTGTAGAATGTAAAGGTAAAGACTATGCCTGAATCCAAACTGTTTTAGTTCAAATTTAAGCTCTGTGACTTTAAGCAAGTATTTAACCTATGTTCATTTTCTTCATCTCTAAAAAGTGGATAAAAACAGTATCCACCTCATAGGGTCATTATGAGTATTAAAAGAATTAATACACATACAGTACTTAGAACAGTGCCTATAAATCTCGAAAAATGTGTGCCATTGTTATATGATATTCAAACCATTTTCGTTCCAGTTAGTTTTTAAAAAACTAATTAGTTAACTAAAAAATTTAAATCATATTAGTTGTCATTATTTAAGATGTTCCTTTATTTCTCAAGGATTTGTTTGTTACATTAGTACACTTTTGGAGTTTGAAGATATTGTCTGAGGAGGGCATTAGCGGCTCAGTTTCAGGATGAAGAAAAGAACCTCCCATTTCAGCTTTGAAGGCCATGTATATTAATCTATACAGAAATGTGTATAATAAAGACCATATGAAAGAAAACATGTGATATCTATGTCACTTATAAATCTATATCCCTGAAATAATAGGATATACAATAGGCCTAAGTGTTCTTAATAATGGTCTTTGTTTTAGGTATCTTTTAACTAGAAAAAAACTTAGACATATTAGAAATACTTATTTGTGTTTTTATATTTTAATAATTATAACTTCACACTGAGGTCAATAAGAAATTGTGAATTGTTATCTCTTGTTGGTATATGCCTGACGAAGTCCCAGAAGACATATGGGAGAAGATAAGAGTGGTCCTGGCAATGGAATATGAATTACCTATAAAAGGTGACTTTACAATTTCATAATGTATTAATCAGAGATACAAAAACCATTTATATTTTGTGAGCATGGAGCTTAATTATACAGAATAGATCACCGGAAATCTCACATGTACAAAAACATACATATCTCACTGAAAAATCCACTGAGGTAAAAATTGGCAATTGAAAAGTTATATTCTATAAAATGATTTTATTATACAGTGCTTCTATGTAGAGCAAAACAGGTATAAAACAAGTGATGTTATTTATAATTCTCTTTGAGAAATCATGTGCTGTGGCAATATTAGGCAACATCTGTAAAACCGATCCAGTTTATTTCTCTAGGCCGTATTTGAAGATATGGGTAGAGAAGAAAATGATTGAGGTTATAAACATGGAAACTGCTATACTTTTAATTAATATAAATATATATTCTTATGTATATATATTATGGAATATAAATTTATTCTTATATTTTAATTAAGAGAAATATGACTAATATTTATACTTATTGAAGATTAAATAGTCTCAGACACTTAATACAATAGTCATGGAATATATTATTAGGAAACAATCTTATATAGCTTCAATTTTAATTTAAAAATGTAAACTATGACACAAACATGTGGAGGCTAAACAATATACTACTAAATAACCAATGGGCCAATGAAGAAATGAAAGAAAAACTTAAAAAGTACATGGAGACAAATATAAATAGAAATACAATGGCCCAAAATCCTTGGGATACAACAAGAGCAGTTCTAGAGTGAAACTTAAAGTGATACAGGCCTACCTCAAGAAACAAGGAAAAACTGAAATAAATAATCTGATCTTACACTTAAAGGAACTATAAAAAGAACAAAGTCCAAGTCAGCAGAAGGAAGGAAATAACAAAAATCAGAGCAGAAATAAATGAAATATAGACTAAAAAACAATAGAGAAGATCAATGTTATCAACAGCTGATTCTTTGAAAAGATAACAAAATTGATAAACCTTTAGTCAGGCTAATCAAAAACAAAAACAAAAACAGAGAGAGAGAGAGAGAAAGAACTCAAATAAACAAAACAAAAGTAACAACTGACACCACAGAAATACAAAGGATTATGTGGTTACTGCAAAAGTTTATATGCCAAGAAATTAGGCAACCTAGAAGTAGATAAATTTCTAGAAATATAAAATCTTCCAAAACTAAATCAGAAAGAAATAGAAAATCTGAACAGATCAAGTACTAGTAATGAAATTGAATTGGTAATCAAAAAACTCCCAACAAACAAAAAGTCCAGGATAAGATGGATCCACAATGAATTCTACCAAATACTGAAAGAACAGTTAATACTTATTCTCTTCAAACTAATAAAAAAAAAAAAGAAAAAGAAGAAAAGCTTCCAAATACATTTCACAAGGCCAGCATTACCCTGATACCAAAACCAGACAAAGACACTACAAAAAAAGAAAACTATAGGACAATATCCCCAGTGAACATAGATACAAAAATCTTCAACAAAATATTAACAAACCATATTCAATAATACATTAAAAAGATCATTCACCATTATAATGTAGGGTTTATTCTGGGATGCAAGGGTAATTCAATACTCACATATCAATGTGATACAACACATAAAAATCTTATGATCATCTCAATAGATGCAGAAAAGCATTTGACAAATTTAATGTCCATTCATGATAAAATTCTCAACAAAGTGGGTTTAGAGGGAACATACCTCAATATAATAGAGGCCATATAAGAAAAACCCACAGAGAACATTATACTCAACATTGAAAAACTGGAAGCTTTTTCTCTAAGATTGGAAACAAACAAGGATTTCTGCTCTTACCATTTTTATTCAACATAATACTGGAGGTCCTAGCCATAGCAGTCAGACAAGAAAAAGAAATGAAAGGAATCAAAATTAGTAAAGAAGTTAAACTGTCTCTATTTGCAGATGACATGATACTATACATAGAAAACCCTAAAGACTCCACCAAAAAATTATTAGAATAAATGAATTCAGTAAATTTGTAGGATACAAAATTAATACACAGAAATCAGTTGCATTTCTTTTTTTTTTTTTAAAGATTATTTATTTGAGAAAGAGAGAGAGAGAATGAGTAGGGGAGGGGGAGTGGGAGAAGGAGAGAAAGAGAATCTCAAGCAGACTCTCCACTGAGCATGGAGCCTGATGCAGGGCTCAATCTCATGACCCTGAAAGCATGACCTGAGCTGAAACGAAGAGTCGGATGTTTAGCCAACCGAGCCACCCAGGTGCCACCGGTTGCATATCTATACACTAATAACAAAGTAGCAAAAAGAGAAATTTGGAAACTAACTCAATTTATAACCACCAAAAAGAATAAAATACCTAGGAATAAACTTAATCAAGGAGGTATAAGAACTGCACTCTGAAAACTATAGAACATTGATGAAAGAAGTTGAAGATAATGCAAACAAATGGAAAGATATTCCATGCTCATAGATTGGAAGAATCAATATTGTCAAAATGTCCATACTATACAAAACAATCTACAGATTCAATGCAATCCCTATCAAAATACCAAGAGCATTTCCCACAGAACTAGAACAAATAATACTAAAATTTGTATGGAACCATAAAAGACCCAGTACAACCAAAGCAATTTTGAGGAAGGAGAACAAGGTTGGAGGTATCACAGTTCCAGATTTCATGATCTACTACCAAGCCATAGTAATCAAAACAGTATGGTATTGGCACAAACATAGGTATAGATCAATGGAACAGAATAGAAAGTTAGGAAGCAACCCCACACTTATATGGTCAATTTGTGACAAATGAGGCAAGAATATACAATGGAGAAAAGACTGAATATTCAATAAATGGTGCTGGGACAACACAAGAGCTACATGCAAAAAAATAAACCTGGGCTTTTCTTACACTATACACAAAAATAAACTCCAAATGGATTAAAGGCATAAATGTGAGACCTAAAATCATAAAACTCCTAGAAGAAAACATAGGCAGTAATTTCTTTGATATTGGCTTTAGCAACATTTTTATAGATATGCTTCCTCAGGCAAGGAAAAGAAAATAAAAGTAAACTATTGGGACTACACCAAAATAAAAAGTTTTACACAGATTAGGAAACCATAAACAAAATGAAAAGGCAACCCGCCAGGTGGGAGAAGATATTTACAAATGATATATCTGATAAGGGGTTAATAAAATATGAAGAACTTATACAACTCAACACCCCCAAAACCCAAATAATCCAATTAAAAAATGGGCAGAGGACCTGAATAGACATTTTCCCAAAGAAGACATGCAGATGGCAGACACGTGAAAAGACACTCAATGTCAGAAAAATGCAAATCAAAACCACAATGAGATATCACCTTACACCTGTCAGAATGGCTAGAATCAAAAAGAAAATAAAAAATAAGGGTTGGTGAGGAAGTGGAGAAAAAGGAACCCTTGAACACTGATGGTGGGAATGTAAATTGGTGCAGCCACTGGAAACAGAAACTGGAACACAGTATGGAGGTTTCTCAAAAAACTAAAAATAAAATTTTCATCTTCTATGGGTAAAATATGCAGTAGTGGAATTACTGCATCATGTTGTCATTCTGTTTTTAATTTTTTGAGGAACCTCCATACTGTTTTCCATAGTAGAGGCACCAATTTACATTCCCCCTAACAGTGCATGAGGGTTCTTTTTTCTCCACATCCTTGCCAACACTTGTTATTTCTTGTGTTTTTGATTTTCATTCTAATAGGTATGAAGTGATATCTCAATGTGGTTTTGATTTTCATTTCTCCAACAATTGTGACCCTGAGCATCTTTTCATGTGTCTGTTGGCCATCTGTGTGTCTGGGTATTTACCCAAAGGAAAAAAAAAAACACTAATTCAAAAAGATATATGCACCCCTATGCATATTGTGGCAATATTTACAATTGCCAAGATATGGAACAACCCAAGTATCCATGATAGATGAATTGATCAATAAGATACACAATGGAGTATTAGTCAACCATAAAAAGGAATGACATCTTGCCACTTATGACAATATGGATGGGCCTAGAGGGTGTTATGTTAACTGAAATAATTCAGAGAAAGACAAATACCACATGATTTCACTTATATTTGGAATTCAAGAAAGAAAAACAATTGAACAAATAAACAAAAAGCAGAAATATCCCCATAAATACAGAGAACAAACGGATGGTTGCCAGAGAGGGGAGGGATGGAGGGAGTAGGAGGTATAGGCTTCCAGTTATGAAATGAATAAGCCACAGAGATGAAAGGCACAGCATAGGTAATAAAGTCAGTGGTATTGTAATAGTGCTGTATGGTGACAGGTGGTAGCTACCCCCATCGTAAGTGTAGCATTATGTATAGACTTGTCTAATCACGATGTTGTACACTTGAATTAATGTAACATTGTGTGTCAACTTTATTTCAATTTAATATAAATGAAACTTAAATTATGATAGGTAATCACTCAAGAGTTAAGTCAATATTCAGAAGCCCAGATTCAAAGGGTAGCACTTGCCAGAACAACCTGAACGATCCTCAGAGATTAAATAAATAAATAAATAAGACTTTAAATATTAGCCTTTTTAATAATATGGAGGTATTTTTAGTACATAAGTACTTCAATTATATTAAATGAAATTTAACTTGTCTATATAACTGGACTTATTACTCATCATGGTAAATGGCCTCTGCACATACAGCACTTATCCTCCTGCTCACTGAAAGGACCCGATCTAAAAGAATGTATCAGGTATGTCAACACTGGACCATTTAATCAACCAAGTTTTTTTTTTTTTTTCTGATACATCTACAGAAAAAGAAAAAAAAATGTTTTTAGGGGTAAGATGAATGCTTTTGTGGATCCCTCTACAGATTAAAATGGTTGACTCAGCATTTTGAGTACAGTGTAGAGCCTAGAGAAGCAACCTGATGGCACTTTAGTTTATTGTACTTAACAGCACTCAGGACAAGTGTTTTATTCACATAGAGTTCCCCTGGCTGAAATTAATTTCTCCCTTCTTTGTGCTTGCACAGCCCATTATTTCTTCCTCTCTTACTGCATTTACCACATTTTACCTTGTTCCAAGATCTACTTTTTTGTGTGTAAAAAGTTGAAACATCAATACTTATAAATATCTTGAGAAACATTTTAAGGTTTTTCTATTTCTCCCCTCCTTCTCCATATATCCTTCTCCTCTAAATCAATACTCTAGAGCACATGCTTGCTTCACAGAATGCCAAGTATAGGTCAATTTGCACCACTATAAAACAAACCAGCAACATGGGGAGTGAAAGAAGAGTGAATTAGGATGAAGGCATAATGCCATATGTTATATATTTATTTAGTCTATACACTGACATGCTAGAAAACTATCAATGTCTTTTTATGACCAAAAAATGTTTATAGTATATAGCATGTCATGAAAAGCAAATTATTTATATGAATTTGAGGTCTCCTCAATGGCTGGAGACTATTATCTTCTCAGGAGCAAATTTAATCTCCAAATAAAGTCTTATGCTTCTTTCTTCCTAGTACTTAGTGATCTACACATAAAAAGTACTAAAGATCTTTGTTATATTACTCAAACCAATGAAGTTACATCTGTTGATTCTTGTCTTTAGCCAATGATGTGTCAAACATCCCCTTTCTACTCAGTATCTATAGGTCACTACCCTTCAAAATAAGAAATTTTTAACCAACTTAGTGTTAGCTGTCTTCGTTGAAGTCTGGGGAGTTGAAGAACCGAGAACAGATACATCTAGTCAAGAGGAAGAGGATAAAATTGAAAGTTTTAAATTATCTTATAACCAGCTGTATAAAAAGTTCTACAAGCCTACCCTTTCAAATCATTTATAGGCCATTATCTGGATAAAGGCACATAAGCCTTAAAAGTGAGACAGAAAACACAAGAGCCTTGAAATGGAAACTCAATATATCCAAATTAAGTATTCATCTGAGGTAGAATAGAAAAAAAAATCCATCATAAGTTTTGACCACTATGTATTTTGCTGCTCATCCATAAGAAGGTGAGACCAGTAAGTATCATTTGTACCATCTACTACCATAGATTCCCTGCCTCTTATGAAGACATGGTACAAAGTCATTATGAGCTGATTTTAAGAAACTCTACCATGGTTTAAATAAGACACTCAAAAAAGTATTTTAAAAGTATAAAACAAATTAGATACTTCATTTGTTCATGTGACACCAGACAAATCAGTTTAAATACATACTGATATATTTCTTGAAGCAAACGGTTGTTTGGGGTCACATGTAAAGACACCCTTAAGAGAGAGAAATAGAGGAGCTGACAAATGAGAGCCTATAATGATCATACTGAGATATGATACTTATTGTCCTCTTTTCCTCCTCCCCCACTTCATAAGGACATTTGGCTATTATGACATTTTTTAAAAGAAAAAAATTAAAAATCTAGAAAGAATGATTGATCCATAGATATAAGACAATGAAATTATATGTAAAAAGAAACCAATGCAACAGAATGTAAAGTGTGGCAAGAAAGAAACTAATTGTGCCTAATCTGTCTTAAAAGCTGAATTTTGTCAGGTGATAGTTTCAAATTTAACTTGGTATTTGTATCAATATGGTACCTTGGAGTATTAGGATATTTTCTGTAGGCTTACTGTCTATGTAGTATCTCCGTACACATAGTCTGTCTTGGGCTATGTTTGAAGATTTATTATTTATTTATTTATTTGAGAGAGAGAGCACGTGCATGCATATGCAAGGGAAGAGGGGCAAAAGGAGAGGGAGAGAGAGAATCTGAAGGAGACTCCCCACTGAGCATGGAGCCCGATGCAGGAGTTGATTCCAGGACCCTGAGATCATAACCTGAGCCAAAATCAAAAGCTGGATGCTTAACTGACTGAGCCATCCAGGTGCCACTCCCTATGTTTGATTAAGGGTCCTTTATTACTCAGTTTTGTTGTATCCTAAACAGTCAAATCATTATTTTAGCTGAACAACATTTTTGTGGAAAAAAAAAAAGTAAATGCAATGTAGGATATGCTGTAATAAAAGAAGTGTCACATGAGAGACCAAAGAAATAATCGCCCTTATCATTATGGCATCACCAAATAAATCCCTGTAAGGCTGTGAGGTTTGTTCTGTGAATATCTGAAGTAAGGCTTCTTTATTGCATTTCATGAACTGTCAACACCTTCCACAACATGGAAGATTAGCGCATGATCTGTCCCACAAAATGTGTGAATCCACAGATACTTTGTGGTTATATGACACTTACCATAAATAGAAAATCTTATTATCAAGCTTCATGACATATCCTGACATATCTTAAGAAACGTAATCAAGAGACTACATAAAATGTAGCTACAGTACACTAGTTATTCCATTTTGATGTTATGCATAATTAGTTTTAATATCATCTGTGATTTGTAAAAATGAGACCTGTAGGCATTTCTTTCAGCTTAGAAATACAAAACTTTAAAAAGGTTGTCATGAAGAATAATAAATGAAAGTTACTGTGAAGGACTTTACAAATATGAATAGCCATATACTATCAAATGAATAGCCATATACTATCATTTTTAATGTGAATGAACTGACAATTTATATAAAAGTACTTATTTATAATTAAACAGTTCAGATGAGTTGCTCTATTGTCATCAGACCACCCAAATCAGTTCTGGACATTATATTTTAGGAGGGAAATCTATAATTTTAGAGCATATTCAGAGGAAAACAAGGACTCATGCTTTGAAGGAAGCTGTGGTGTTTGGGAAGAGGTAGATTGGAGAAAAGATGAATCAGGAGAGATACAATGTTTTGAATCATTTATATATGGCTGTCACGTGGAGAAGAATTAACTGTTCTCTGTGTCTCCAAGATAACAGTGGGAGAAAAATTTTTTTTTAAAGATTTTATTTATTTATTTGAGACAGAGAGAATGAGAGAGACAGAGAGCACATGAGAGGGGGGAGGGTCAAAGGGAGAAGCAGGCTCCCTGTCGAGCAGGGAGCCCAATGCGGGACTCGATCCTGGGACTCCAGGATCATGACCTGAGCCGAAGGCAGTCGCTTAACCAACTGAGCCACCCAGGCACCTGGGAGAAAATTTTTGATTCCATATAATGTTGACTCCCGAGCTCTCTGTAGATAGAATAGCCTACCTCAAGAGGAAATAGATTTGTAGTTGCTAGACATATTCACATACAACTTGGCTTAATTTTTGTGGAGAAGTTTCAAACACAGGAAAAGCAGTAGTAAAAATAAATCTTTCCATTTTTGAAGTATTTAACACCTTAATGAATATTATACAATGAATGTGAACATATATTGCAACAACAAGGAGTCTCATATATGTGTCCTAATGATGACACTTTTATTAGGAAGAACAGAAGGTGATACAGGCCTACCTCATTTTAAAGTGCTTTGCAGATATTACAGTTTCTGCAAATTAAAGGCTTGTGGCAACCCTGCCTCAAGCAAGTCTATTAGCACCATTTTTCCAACAGCATTTGCTCACTTCATGTCTCTGTGTCTCACTTTGGTAATTCTCACAGTATTTCAAACTTTTTCATTATCATTATATTTTTATGGTGACCTATAATCAGTGGTCTTTGATATTACTATTGTAATTATCTTGGAGTGCCACAAACCATGCCTATATAAGAAGGCAAAGTTAGTGGATAAATGTTTTGTGTTCTGACTGCTCCCCAGACTAGCCACTCCCCCATCTCTCTTGCTCTCCTTAGGACCTCCCTATTCCCTGAGACACAGACAGATTAAAATTGGGTCATTTAATAACCCTTATGATGACCTCTACGTGTTCAAGTGAAAGGAAGTGTTGCACATCTCTCATTTTAAATCAAAAGCTAGTAATGATTAAGCTTAGTAAGGAAGGCATGTCAGAAGTTGAGATAGGCCACAGTTAGCCAAGATGGGAATGCTCTTTGCATTTTTCTTTAGAAGTTCTTGAAGGAAATTAAAAGTGCTATTCCAGTGAATATTTGAATGATAAGAAAGTGAAACAGCCTTACTGCTGATATGGAGAAAATTTGAATGGTCTGAATAGAAGATGAAACCATCCACAACATTCCCTTAAATCAGAGTCTAATCCAGAACAAGGGCCTAACTCTCTTCAATTCTATGAAGGTTGAGAGAGGTGAGGGAGCTATAGAAGGGGAGTCTGAAGCTAGCAGAGGTTGGTTCATGAGGTTTAAGAAATTAAGCTGTCTCCATTACATAAAAGTTTAGGGTGAAAAAACAAGTGCTGATGTAGATGTTGTAACAAATCATCCAGAAGATCTAGATAAGATAATTCATTAAGGTGGCTACACTAAACAACGGATTTTCAATGTAGATGAAACAGCCTTCTTTTGGAAGAGGATGTCATCTAGGACTTTCATAGATAGAGAGAAGTCAAAGCCTGGCTTTAAAGATTCCAAGGACAGGCTGGCTTTCTTTTTAGGGGCTAACACAGCTGGTGACTGAAGTTGAAGCCAATGCTCACTTACTATTCTGAAAAATCCTAGGGTCCTTAAGAATTATGTTAAATCTCCTCTGCCTATCTTTATAAATGGAACAACAAAGCCTGGATGACAGCACATCTGTTTACAGCATAGTTTACTGAACATTTTAAGCCCATTGTTGCCACCGACTGCCCAGGAAAGAAGATTCCTTTCAAAATATTGCTACTCATTGATAATGCACCTGGTCATCCAAGAGCTCTAATGGAGATGGACAATGAGATTAATACTGCTTTTATGGCTGCTAATACAACACTCATTCTGCAGTCCATGGATCAAGGAGTAATTTTGAATTTCAAGTCTTATTGTTTAAGAAATACATTTTGTAAGGCTATAGCTGCCATATATAGTGATTTCTCAGATAGATCTGGGTGAAGTCAATGGAAAACATTCTGGAAAGGATTCTCCATTCTAGATACCATTAAGAACATTTGTGATTCATGAGAAGAGGTCAAAATATCCACACTAAGAGGATTTTGAAGAAATTGATTCCAACTCTCATGGATGACTTTGAGGAGTTCAACATTTCAGTGGAGAAAATATCTACAGAGGTGATGGAAATAACAAGAAAACCAGAACTAGAAAGTGATCCTGAAGATGGGACTGAATTGCTGCAATTTCATGACAAAACTTTAATGGATAAAGAGTTGCTTTTTATGGATGAGCAAAGAAAGTGGTTTCTTGAGATGGAATCTGCTGGTGAAGATGTGAAAATTGTTGAAATGACAACAAAAGATTTAGAATATTACATACATTTAGTTGATAAAGTAGCAGCAGGGTTTGAGGGGATTGACTCCAATTTTGAAATAAGTTCTACTGTGGATAAAATGCTATCAAACAACAGTGCATACCATAGAAAAATGGTTTGTGAAAGCAAGAGTAAATCTATGTGGGAAACTTCACTGCTGTTTTATTTTAGGAAATTGCCACAGCCATCCCAACATTCAGCAACCACCACCCTGATCAGTCAGCAGCTGTCAACATTGGAGCAAGATCCTCCACCAATGAAAAGATTATGACTCATTGAAAGCTCAGATTATGGTTAGCATTTTTGAGCAGTAAGAACTTTTGAAATAAGGTATTGTACATTTTTTAGACATAATGCTATTGCACACTTAATATACTACAGTATAGTGGAAACATAACTTTTACATGCATTGGGAAACCAAAAACTAATTTGACTTGCCTTATTGCAATATCCCCTTTATTGTGGTGGTCTGAAACCATACCAGCATTATCTCTGAAGTATCTTGTGGCCCTCACTATTTCTAGTTGAAGCCCCTTGTGTGAATAGCTACTGTGCTAATTTTTATGATGCCTTCTCCTCTTGATAAAATTAGTTAAACGGAAACAACTCTATTTATCTACATTCTAGGATAACAGCAATAACTTGGGATAGGGAGAGATGTTGGCATGGATAGTTTCTCTCTTTGTATCATCACAGAAAACCTAACGGCCACTCAATAATGTGTATTGATTTCATACATACATACATATATACATAGCATTGAATCGTCATTCAATGGATGTTATTGACTAAGTAATCTCTTTAATAAGCCTCTCCCCACTCTGAAGTTTTTCTCATTATGAATCTTGGGGCGAGCCTAGTTTGGATGGAGTCAGGAAAGCTAAACTCCAATTGAATGCAATGTGGTAGTTTTGTTTACACAAATATTACAGAGAAAGTCTCAAGGTAAGATGTGGTTGTTAAATTAGGCCTTCTTATCATGCTAATGCATGTATGGCACATGTCAGCTACCGTAACATCACTGATGTTACAATAAATTTGAGAGAAAGTTAGATGTTCAGAAAAATTAGAGGACTTTTAGAGATCCTATAGGTATTTCTTTTAGCTTAGAAAGAACTTTGGGAAACCAAAATGTATAAATCATTATAAAAGTCACAGCTCTATATCTGCTGAGATAAAAATCCTAGAAAAATGATTCATCAGGAAATTTCTGTGGGTAGATTTAAGGGGAAACTAATGAGGTCAGGGTTTCAGGAGAGCTGTTTTGAGCTGTGTTTGAGGGGAGTAGACTAAAGATCTTGTTTGCCAATAATGTAAAGTTGTAAGTGAATTTGTTTCGAGCCTCGTGAAAAACTCAAAACTAGAAAGATATATCTGTGAAGGCAAGAACAACCTGGGAGTTGTGGCAAAATGATTGTGGCTGTCAGCTATACTTACAATTGCTCACCATATATAATTTATTTTCAAGATTCCCTGACATGAAGTTAGGGATGGTTATGTACTTGAACACATTCTGAAAATACTCTACTGTAGTGCATAGTGAATAGAAGAGGAAAGACCAGAGAAGGGAAAAAAGGCTCTCAATAAAAGAGGTTCAATCTATGGAGAAATTCTTTCTTCTCCATCCCTCCCAAGATTTCTTTCCCCCAACACCAACTCCTTTTAAATTTTGACTAGTGACAGCAGAAGGTATTACAAGACATGCTATTCTGGGAGCCATTTTAGTTGAGCTTTGTTTACCCACAAATATAAAGACTAGATGTCACTTTAATCCTTAAGGTTAATCTACTTGTATATTATTGGAAAATAACTGTTAGTTTAAAAATATATATTTAAATTCAATTAATTAACATATAGTGTATCATTCATTTCAGAGGTAGAGTTCAGTTATTCATCAGTTGCATATAACACCCAGTGCTCATTGCATCACATGCCCTCCTTAATGCCCATCACCCAATTACCCCATCCCCCCATCCACCTCCGCTCCAGCAACCCTCAGTTTGTTTCCTATAGTTAAGAGTCTCTTATGGTTTCTAAACATGGAAAAAGTGTGTACAATGAATTTTTCATGCTTCCTATGCCATGTGATGCTATACCATAGTATTGATATTTTTAGTATATAACCATTAGTACTATGAATGAACAAATCAATCTTTTAAAATATCAAAATATTAAAGGACTTCTTTTTGTGATTTTAAATAATCTCAGAAACACAGCAGTGTAACATCAGTCTCTCATTGTTTCTTTTCAACTCCCAATTCTACTGTTCTAGTCTGTATTATAATTTCTTAAACTCCTGTCTTCCTCCATTCCATTCATCCTATGAAACATGGGAACATTAATCACATACTACTACTTTACAGTTGTCTATACCTGCTTAAAAAGCTTTAGTAGCTCACCATTAACTATAGAACAAAAATAGGTAGCCATTGTAATTTACTGAGCAAGCTCTAATTAACAAAATGTTTTAGTGGGTTGATCTTAGTAGCAAATTAAAGAAAGGAGGTAGGAAGACTATGTACATGGTAATTTCAATAATCTGGTTAAAATGATGAAAACCTAAATGTAATAGTAGTACCTGTAACTCAGAGGGGAAAAATGTCCATGATATATTGCAAAATTTTAATTGTTCTGAGGATAGTTTGATTTAAAGAGGAGCAGGGTGACTGGGTGACTAAGAGGATACAGCTGCCAGTCACTATAATGGGGGAAAAATTAGAAAAGGCAACCAGTTTGGGGGATGAATTGATTAATTAGAAGTGGTTATTGGAATGTAAATAAAAATTTTCATTAGTTGGAAGTAGGGTAATGACTTATGTTTATAGTTGGGGACATGAAATAGGGATTTGACGATAAAGGTGAGAATTTAAACATTAAAAAGACATTAAAATTCATGGAAATGCATGCATTCTCAGAGGAAAGGCTTTAAACAGGGAAGAGCATAATGTCGGAGGTTGAACTTTAAAGAACACCTACACTCAAGAGGGCAGCTTAGAAGCTAGAGTTGATAAACATTAAGCACACATGTAGGAAGAGATCCAGTAGAGTTCAGTGCTACAGAAGTTCAGCAGAAATAAACTGCTGAAATATCAAAGAGGATGCAGATGATAAAAGGCCTGTATGTTGGTGATGTGAAAAATCTCACCACATCCAAAGATGACATTTGAAGAGTAAGAATCAGTCGTGGAGACAGATGATAAATTGTGTGAAGATTAAAAGGAAATGGAAGCAATGAATAACAGTTTTGTAGCACTGCACAATTTATAATGGCTTTCTTACATACCTTAGAATATTAAGAAGTTAAGATAGTAATTGGTTCAAATAAGATAATTTTTAAAATCAAGGAGATTTGGCAATGTTTAAAGATAAAAAAGAGAGGAAAGAAAAAGACTGAAGCAGCTGGAGGAGGTAAAAATAAGAAGCTAACAACTCTATTCTGCATTACACAGGCACTGAGTGGAAAGTACAGATAAGGGAAAGAAAAGTAGCAAGTTTTACCAGGACCTACTGAGCTAATGATAAGGACGAATGAGAAACTTCACTCTGCCTTTATTGCTTTTTCCAGGAAAAAGAGAGATCATCTTTTGAAAGTGAGAGAAGAACTGGGGGTTTCAAAGAGAAACAGTCTGTGATAGTTAAATTGTCAAGCAAGTTTAACTTTAATAGCATAAATTTTGGACCAAGTCATCATAGATCTCTACCACCTCTCACCAGTGTTTGGTGATATAGAACTAGAAATGTAGAAATCAAATACTGAGGAGAGATTCAATATTGAGTATTTGCTTATGGGCTTGGCAAAAATCTACAATGAGATAGAACCAAAAGCAAACATAATGTGACATTAATTTATAAGGGCCTCACACACTAAACCATAAAGCTATTCTAATTATGGAAGTTCTTAATGTTTTTAAATAGCTATTAAAATATTTTCAGAAATTTGTACTGTAAAATTGACCAGATATACTTTCTTAATGGTGTTCTTAGTGTTCTATAATAACACTATTCTAACTCTATGAGATGCCTTATAGTTCATACAACACTTGTCTATGTATTATGTCATTTGATTTTCACAAGTCCAGACACAAGTCAACTTGAGTCAGGATAAAGAATTCAGATTATTTGAGTTGCTTTCAACTTTGTCAATCATGAGTTTTATTTTCCCCTACCTTTGATAAGGGCTTAGGAAAAGTCATGGTAATGTTATTACCATTAGAGAGGGAAAACAAAACAAAACAAAACACTCCTTCATTTACTAAGCATTTTTTTTTTTTTTTGAGTTTGCTTCGACCTATGGTTTTAGTTCTCACTCTTTGCCTTCTGCCTAGCCATAAAAACCTGGGTTGTGCCTAAGACTGTGGGTTATATAAAAATGACCTCTGCACTTACAAGCTCACTGAAAGGACTTTGTAACCTAGTTTTTCTTTGGATCTGATAAAATTCTAGGCAGTTGCAGCAATATAATTAAACACATTCAAAGTACTGAAGTTCAATCAAACAATTCAACAAATTGTACTGAGTATCTTCTCTGTGCAAATACTATAGTATGTGCTTTAAATTTACATCACAGGGGAAATAAGAACTGTTCAGGGAAGAAGTATAGGTTTTACATGATAGCAAGCTCAAGACGTGTAAGCAGATTGGTACCTCTGTCAGGAAAGCTAATGTGCTCCTGGGCTGTGATATAAGATGTCTGGCATATAGAGCAAAGATGGTGATAGACTGCTTGTTTCCCTTTATATTCTTAATATCTCTCCATATCATAGGTGTGTTCATCGATGGACTCTTAGAAAACATTAGATCTATCCAGAAGAGAGTGTCCAAAGTGGTAGAGGGACTCAAAGGAATGTAATATCAGAAATATTTGGAAGAACTAGGAGTATTAGCCAGAAAATTGAATATGAATGGGCAGCAGAAGAAGGATTATCATTATTGTGTATGACTAACAGAGGAGAAAATGAAGGTCCTTGTATTGACCTCATAGGAGGCATATTTGGGTTCAGAATGAGTAAGATTACTTCATGAGGATTTTAATTTACTATATATTAAAAGATAGACAACTTCTTGTCAGGGGCTTCAACATTGGGTGCAGGATTGCATTAAGACATATTTAAGGTCCTTTTCAAAGTCTGATTCTTCACGTACACTAATAATTTGCAAATCAGAGTGTGATTATATCTGTAGATAATATAAATAAAGCCCCATGGAAATAAAACAAAAAGATTTTTGGCATAAGGAATAATCTTTATAGAGTATATACCATTTGAGTTAGACCTTGAATGGTAGGATTTTGGCTGTAATAGTGTTGACCTCAAGCTAACAAATGATATAAGTGTGTGAGGATTGCAATTACACTACAACTTACATATGAAAAGGCAGAATTTTCATTTTATCTTAAAATTTATTTGGTCATCTTCATGAAATCTCATTCACTAATATAAAGGGGAAAGTAAATAATGTATTTTTAGTGCAATCCAGGAACCTAGATTCAATCAGTTTTTAATCAGTATTTTATTTACCCCTTTAAAGTCCATCTTTTTAGGTAAGATACCCAGTCTTTCAGGTTTTTACCTTTTCCCCTAGATCTTATTTCAGACGGTATTTGGGGATATCAGTACAGGAGAGGTTCCATTACCTTGAAGCACTGGGACAAAGGGTCACTGGATTTGAATAATGTGTTTTGCCTCCTCTGGTCTCTGTGGTGACATCCCTTGCATGCCTAATTGCTTCTGGCCTTTCACTTGAAGTTGGTGGCTAGAGAAACTCATGGTCTGTATTTTTTCAGTGTGGTCAGGGCCTGGTAGCCATCTCTAAGACTCACAAGTCTCATCTTTTTTAATACTTTAGACATCCCTAGTCTAGAAGCTCCATTCTGCAGTTTTTCCTAGAGTATTACCTTGCATTTTAAAATCAGGCTTCACAGCAGGTTGACTAGATCTCAACTCAACTACCTTCTGAGTATACAGGAAATTTTAGCAGTTTTGGAAAGTAAATTCCTGCCCTTCCTCTGCCTAACTATGATGTTTTGTTCAAGGTTACTTGAATCTGGCCAGGTGATACCATCCCAAAGATCTAAGAACTAGGGCAGAAATTTCTCTGTCCTTGAGTTTTCCCATACCTATCTGGATATTTCTAGAGCCACAATCCCTCATCTCACATCCTCAATGTATAAGTGAGTAAAAATATTGCTGGTTGCCATCCTCTAGCACTTCTACCTCTTTTCCATTATTCTCTGAACCAAAAAGAATAGAATTTTCTCTAGTTTACCTACCGCATAGCCACCATCTTCCTTATACCAATCTCTGGCCTAAGCCTTTATCGTGGACTGGGATATCTTGTCTTCACTCTGGGATAAACTATATCGTTTTGACCACTAGGCCTAGCTTTGGTATGTTAAACCATAAACATATCTATATTTTATCTTTTGACAATGGCTTGATTTGAAGCCTAACAATTTGCTAAAAAAAAAAAAAATCCTATGCTCAATGTCAAAAGTGAAATATTAACTCTTTCTTTTGTATTTCTTATGTAATAATCTAAATCCTTAGCAGAAAGATGCCTTGGATTGAATAGGTCTTACACCCAAACTCACATTAATATTTCTTAAAACATTATCCCTTTTTCCCATTATACAGATATTCTGGCCTACGAATCTGATCATGCTAACTTCCCACTTAAAGCCTTTCATAATTTCCTGTTCCTTTTAAATAATCTTTTTAAATGCTTTCCTTACTAACCAGACAAGGTTAGGACCCCTGCGTGTGCTTCACTAGTTCCCATGATTCCTCTTTCATAACACTCATTATAATTTTCCTTTTTCAATGTCTGTGTTTCTTAATAAGATTTGAACTCAAAATTTCCAACATCTAGCATATTGTCCATGGATATAGCAGGTGTTTAACAAATATTTGTGTGAATTATAGCTTTAATTATATATATGAGTTTATATTTCTCACCTGTAGATCAATAAATTGGTAATCTAGTTTACACAGTTCCTTTTGAAATTTGTAAATGTGATACTACTCTGAAAGATGAACCCACTGTGGCTCAGCTGACAATATCAATTTCTATTCCTCCAGAGCCAGGTTTTAGAACACAGGAAATTCACCAATAAGTGCCATCTTGTCATATTTCTTGACAAGTAATAATTTATCATCTCCTTGGGGACACCCCTACCTTGAACAAAAATTCTCTTAAACTACAAGAAGGAGATCCCTCTTCATTAATACCTAAGTTGATAATGAGGACATTTCACTTTAAGATACCCAATGATCTTTCACTAATTTTTATCAACTTGCAGTTGTGCCAAGTTTTCTCACAGGCTTATTTTACCTTAAGCTGGTCCTTCTGTTTTATGAGGCTTCAATTAACTAGATTTAGTCATGTTATGGCTAGAAGGATATGACTGGAAATGGTAGCATAGAGCAATCTCTATGTAAATTGTTAGTTCATTGGACAACATGTATGTTTGAAATTGGAAAATACATAAAAAGGAACTTTAATTTCCAACAAGCATATACACTAAAAAAAGAAGAGAGTGGGGCAGGCACTATTTGATTCTAAGATAGCAACACGACTAAAAACTATTCCAAAGAAGCAAATGGCAAGAGAGGTCAATAGGCTGTGACCTATACCTACTTTATTTTAAAAACATTTCTATTGCAGAATTTTGCATTGCACAATACTAAATGCCATTAAAAAGAATGGGCAGACAAATTTAAGGTAAGTTGAGGAAGATTTTCCATTAGAAAAGGATGTTTCCATATCCATGAGGTCAGGTACTGTTTTTTTTTTCCCGCCTTTCACTGGAGCCTAGAACAATGCCCCGCACGGAATAAACATTTCATACTTATTTGTTGAATGAATGAATGAATGAATGAATGAATGAAGCAAGCAAGCAAGCAAGCAAGCTAGACTGCGAAGGCTGAAAGATTAGTGGCTGTCAGCCCCGAAGCACACGCGCTGCTTTTCCAGCAGGCTGACTGGCATCTCCTCATTCCCTCACCTTTCTGGCAGTTCTGAATTCCCATGTTTGCCCCTCCTTCAGGTTGACCAAAATTCTGTCCGTAAAACCTTCCACTTCTCAGTTAATCCACTCCTCTCTCACAGAGACGCAGCTGTTTCCGAGGAATGCCTGGCTGAGCAAGCAGGGGCCTGGAGGAGAGTAGCTCGAGACCTTAAGGGGGAAGGCAGCCTGGGGGGCTCCGAAACAAGGATACAAAGGATCTGGACCCATATTTTTCCAGTCCTTCATAAAAACCAATCTGCTTCTTCTCATCTCCCCGTACAGACTCCCCAGTGCCAACCTGAGTCCCACTGACCCTATGACGAGGGAAAGGACGCCAAACCACCCTCACTAGAAGAGAAGGAGAGGCCAGCGCACCATACGCCCAGCCGCCCGCCGCTTCCGGGCGCTCATGCGGTCCGACACTCAGCGCGGGGTAGCGGGGGATGAGGCGCCGGGGCAGCAGGGGGCGCGTGCGCGTGGAAGGGCGGGGAAGGAGGAGCGCCGCGCGCCAGCAGGTGGGCGCGTCCTCTCTCGCGCGCGCGCGCGCGCCGCGCCTACTCCCTCACGATCCCCGCGCGACGCGTCCCCTCCCCGCCGGGAGCGCGCACCTCCCGCTCTCGCGCCGGGTCCCTCTGCCTCTCTCCGAGCCTCACACTCCCCGGAGCTCCTGTCACGGCCGTCGCCTCGGCCGCGGCTCTCTAGCCCGGCGGCTCAGCCTCGGCCCCTCGGAGCCGCGTCCCAGGCGTCTTTCCTCTCCTTCCGCCACTCCCTACTCTTTCCCGCCCTTCTCTCCCACCCAGTCCACCCAGAGAGCCTGGATACGAAGCAGGCGGGCTTGAGAAGGGAGTTGGATAAATGGAGGTGCCGCGCCTGGATCATACCCTCAACAGCCCCACCAGCCCCTGTGAGGAGGTGATCAAAAACCTCAGCCTGGAGGCCATTCAGCTGTGCGACCGGGACGGTAAGAGCGACGGGGGCTGTGAGGAAAGGGGCCGAGCCTGTGGCCAGGCGCCGCGGCCGCCCCAACTCGGCCGACCCTGCTCACCCGGGCATCAGGGTCTTTTGTTATCCCCCCATACAAATAAATACAGGTGGGGCTCCTCTCCGCTCATCCGCCCTCCCCTCAGACGCTAGAAACAAAAGGACCCCAGGGCTCGCTCGTTGGCGCGGAAAGTCGCGTTAGTCTCCGGCAGCGGCGCCCCTCGGCGTCCTCGCCCGCCTGGCCCCGCGCGAAGGAGCTGCCCCGGCGAGGGCGCCGTTCCCGCCCGCCGCTCCTGCCCGGGACGAGGTGTTTTCGATGGTGCCGCAGTCCAGGTTTCCAGGGTGTACCGGAACCGAAGGGGAAATGGCCTCTGGGTGTTTTTAGTACCCCTTCTTTCCACCGGCTCACGCTAGTTAGCATTCTCAGCCCAGAAACTATCATTTCCTTTTTTAAACCTCCCCTCTTCAGACCCCCCCAAATTCATTAATCTTTTTATGCTCTTAAATAGGGATTGGGATGGCGGTTTTTTCAGTGAAGGGGCGCCGGGGGGGGGGGGGAAGGAGTGCGTTTCAGCACCATGGATAGCCACAAGCTTCGTGGTTTGGGGCTGTGATTCAGAAACTGTCAAAAATCTGTAAAGAAGTGGTCTAATATATCTGCTGTGGTACAGTATATGTGGCGAGTACTCACCATTGTGTCTTGATATTATATAGCTTATTCTATTGTTAAAGTTGGCAGTCTCCTAAAGAAGGAAGTGATTGAACACAGGTTTGAGCGTTAAAGAGATAAGCTAGTACTGTGTGCAATATGGGTAGCTAGCTTGTAGTGCTTCTGTGTTATTTGGAGTAGTTGAAGAGTCAGTGCTATTTCAGTGATGTGGAATAAAACTTCATTTGTAAAAGAGTCATCTGATTAGTAGTTGATTGGCCAAATAATTGTAAAATCGAACATCTGACAAAGGAAAAACCATTTACATGTTGTCAAGATGACCCTGAACACTTTTGGCTATAAATGGAATCAGTGATTAACAGTATATGGAGACGATAATTTAGATATATTTTTTTAGCCAGGGTTATGTAGAAATACTAGTGTGCTCACAATAAGGCCATGAAATTTATCAGTATGTTATCCAAATAGAGAGCAGAGGTCTTGTTTCTAAAGTCATTTAGATAACTTGGTTAGGCGTTGCTCTACAGTATAGTTTAGGTCAACTGAACACTGAATTTCTGTTTATTAATAAATTTAGGACACAGAATAATTGACCTTTGAAGCCAAAACCACTTTAAATAATTTCTGGAAAAGGTATAGTATTGATAAATAAATACTCTTGCAAAAGCTGTTTATAATTCCTTTATCCTTAGGTCACCATAGTAATAGGTGCACATATTTATGGCATCTAAAAAAAAAGTAATCATTTTGGCATTCCATATATAAACTTGCATTATTAGACTATAGAGATTATTTTTAATATACCACGTAGGAAATTGTATAGTATACTTTTTCTGTATGTATACTTTTTCTGGTGTTACCATTGTAAATGTTTGGATTTTCCTAGATGGTTTGACAGAAAACCAAGAATCTAGTAAAAGTAGATTTCACCTTCATTTACTTCAGTGATTTATCTAAAGCTTATTACTGTAGTTATTGGAAATAGGCAATTCATAGTTACTCCTCAGAACCCCGTAATCTTAATACTTAAAATTGCATTTACCACATTTTCAAAGATATTAGGGAAAATAAAGTTGTTTTTCTTTTTTATGAAGCTTATAGAATTAACAAAACTAGTGCTGCATTTATGTGGTCTCTTCTTGTAGAGTAGTAGCTATTTTATTTTTGGTAATATTTTTTAGTTGTTTCAGTTTACATTATGAATCCTGCAAAATGAAAAAATTATGTAACATTTAATAGGGGGGTGCTGGCACTTAGCAGTATGAAAATTACTTATTTGAAGACTTCTAATGATTCAACATAGATTAATAGGGTTTCATTTTATAAAATATATCAACAAATACAAAGAGCTAACTCTTCCATTAAAATATGTAAAAATTAGGAATAGCTTGTGTAGAGATGTTATTAAATGTTTAACTTTTTATTTTGTGACTCTACATGTCAATTCCAAAATATATGTTTATTTTTGGCAGAACAATTTTAAAATGTTACATTAAATTTGTCAAGCAGAACTTATTTATCATAATCTTATAGTGAGAAATATTCAACTAGATATTATTTACTCCCTTCACTTCCTCTCAGGTCTTATTATTTTACTTCTGTAAATATATAATAGAAAGATTAGGATGTGGCAGAAGATCTGTTATATGCTTGAGTACATAAAATGATAAATTTTAATAATTTTATCATAGAAATACATTTATTTTGTTTTCTCTTTACTTTTCTCTATTCTACTATTAATCTGGTGTTGGAAAAAAATGAGCACAAACTTCTTGGAAGTAGATAAAATAGAATAGGAGAAAATATAATATTATTGTTAAATATATGTTTCCTTTTACTTTCTCCACTTATAGATGTTTTTAATTTTATAATGTTTTATATATTTTATCAACTAAGTTATACCTGCTGGTAAACTGTATGTCTTTCTTATGTTTCCTTGGCTCTTGTATATTTTTTTCTTTCACTTGCTATTTTCTTATAAATTAATCCATATACATAATTAGCAATAATTCACAATGTTTCCTTTTTTTCATCGTTTCTCCAAGTATTTAACAGTTGGAAGAATTTGGAATAGAATCCAAGTAGTCATATAATTGGACTTTTTAATTAAGCAAGAGGATTCTTCTACACACACATTATTTCATGTATACTTTTATCCTAGGCATGTGTGCTTTAGTTGCTAATATATGGTCTCTGCCTATATGTTACTTGTAGTTCAAAATGAGGATTCTGATGGACTTCTATTAGGAAACCTCTGAATATGTGCTGTAGATCTAGTACTTTCTGTAATCTCTGTTTCAAGTAGAAGAGTGTTTCTGTTCCTCTATCTCTGCTGTGTTGAAGTATCCTCAAGTTGCACATATGATCTACTTTAATTGTAGATTTTCTAAGGAAGTTGAAGGATAAAAAAAACATTAATTACTCATCGGGAAGCATTGATAATATGGGGACCCATTTCCTGTTTGTTTCTTCACATAGATACTTCAGACCCTAATTGACCTGTGACAAGACAGAACAGCACCGAACCCCACACACAGAATTCTACATTACTTCTACTTCTCTTCATTTTTCTTAAAATCATGCATACACAGATAAATAGATAGATAGATGGATAGATAGGTAGATATCTCAAAGCTTTCTTTCCTTCTGAAAGGGAAAGATTTATTTATGTATATGGTGTTTTACATGCATTCAAGCTCCCTGCACTCTTGTTATAATAGCAAGGGAGAAAATACAAAATTAATTTGTTGTGTGGCACTTAAATCCACCCCCAAGGCTTCCTACGTTTAACAAGTATTATTTACATGATTATTTTATGACTGCCTAGATACAGCTTATGGAGTTTATGATGCTACTCAGCAAGGGAATACATTTTAAGGAAATTGCAGAGAGAACCTGACAGATTTCCATGTCTTTGTGTCTAACTATAGTTTTATGAAGGAAAAGAAAAAAAGGTTTTCTCCTTTTTACATATTTAAAAAAGATAAATTCCTTTTAGTTTTGACTTTATCATAGCTACTTAAATTATAAATCAGTTGTGACTTTTTTATGCTTATTGATATGTGAATTAAACAAATTTTAACTTTGGAAATATAACACAAAAATGCTTACTAGTTAGCACAGTGCTGTACTAGATAATCCTTAATGACATTTTCTGAAGCAGACATCTAGGAATAGTACCCATAACTGTTACCTTTAATAGTACAAGAACACAAGGTAGTCATTGCTCTGTCTCACTGACATTCATATGCCATAGTGGCAATAGCATTTTAGAATCAGACAGACCTCTGACAGAATATTGGCTCTTGATAGATATATTACATTAGGCAAATTACTTAACCTGTTTTTAGCTTTAAGCTTTCTCATGTAAAATGGGTATAATAATGTCAATCCTGTAGGATTTTTAAAATAATTACATGAAGTATTTTCTATCATTTCTTATAATTCTTGACACAAAATAGAGAATAATTATTATTGTAAATGGTCTATTATTCTCCGCATACCTTCTTGAGTTCAGCTATTGTTTTTTATTTCTTTTTTTTTTTTTGTCCAATGTTTAGATCTTTGTTTTTCATTTCAGTTGTGTTTTGTTCACTTAGTAAATCCTTCTTATGTCACTTCAACTTCATGAGTAGACAATGGAAACTGTAAATTCTCAATTAAAAAAATAGTTAACTTTAAACCACAGTTACAGTACTCTATCTTTTGCTTATATTTATCTATCCCATCAATGATATCTTTGTCAGCCTTAATCCTAAAAGCTCTTTTCAGCTTCTACTTCAGACCTGCTGTTTGCGGCATTTCATGTGCCTTGTGACCTTGATAATTGCTTTGGGTAGGTATTTGTATCAGAACCTTCTGTTCTTGATTTAACATTTTTCTCTTCATGATTTTTTATTCTAAGGTAGATATGTACCAGCACATGTAACCTCTGGATTCATTTCTTTGACCCAGATATGACTATAGAGATGCTGTAAATTTTTACTGAGTATGGAACACAACAAAAATAAAAGACAAACTAAAAGAAACAAACAAAACACTTTAAAGTCATCAGATTATGTTAAACCAATTCATATTCTTGGTAGGGGTTCTAATTCATTCCCAGAGAAGATGAAGTTATTAGAGTAAAAGTCACATCAAAGGATATGTGACCAGACTCCCTCCAGTGGTAGAATAACTGATATGTTATAAGTAGTAACACTGGCAACTTGCTTTATTGCCAAGGTAAGCCAGTCAGAAATTCACTCTATAGAGCAGTAGACAACTTCTAAGTTACTTGGTTTCTCACTGCTGATATACCCCCTCATTTAGGCCCAACCTTGATCTTTCCTTAACTTTATGTGAATATA
This sequence comes from Neomonachus schauinslandi, assembly GCF_002201575.2. NCBI lineage: Eukaryota > Metazoa > Chordata > Mammalia > Carnivora > Phocidae > Neomonachus > Neomonachus schauinslandi. Next base: position 88,876,532 of record NC_058408.1, read on the forward strand.
GTTTACTGATTATTTTTATATATTATCTTGGACTTCAGAAATAACAGCAGCTGTATCAATTTCTGCAGTAAGTATAATCCTTCTAGTTTCTGATTTTCCTTGTCTGCCCTTAGTAATTGCATTTTAGTTTTTCCTTACAGCATTTGCCTCTTTCTTGGGTTTATTTTCCACTTCTCTTAAATTTCTCTGTAAGAATCTTTTTACTGTTATTTAAATTGTGTTTTTACTATTTTAAAGCATTTGCCTTATTCTTTAATATCTTTTAACATATTTTATTATTATTACACAGTGGTTAAATTGTCTTTTTAAGCAGGCTGTATTTTATACACATACATTTGAGAAGTAAAATCAGTATTTGTGGAAGACTTCTCGTAGAAACGTATAGAAACACTGAAGAGTTGTCAACAGGAAAAAATAGGTAGGCAGTATCAGCATGTTCTGTTTGTGGAAAGATAGTGAGTGGCAAAGGTGTAAAAGAAATCCAAAAATAATTACAAACTTTGTGATTGAATTTTCAAGCAATATGAAAAGTGATAAGGAGTAATTTTAGGATTTTAAGTCTGAGAAATCAGAAGTAAAGTAAAAAGAACATTTATATTAAGATATTTGGAAACTAACAGTAAGAGACTTCCCTGGAAACTGAAACATTTAACAATTCCTCTTATGTTCTGGAGAAAAGAGTTCTAGAATGATAAAGAGCATTGTTCATAGAACTATATATTCCACAGGGGTACTAGAACTTAAGAGGAAATTAGGGTTTGACTTCAGTTTTAGAGTGACTTCTGATCAGCTTTGTATCTCACCCCTTAAAGGAAAGGAGTGATTACATGCTGGAGAAGGCCAACTTTGAACCCTAAAGATGAAATAAATCTACATTCCAGGTTTGTTAAAAAAAGGTAGACAAGATATCAGGATTTTGAAGTTACTCCATAGATGTGGGTTAAACAAAAAGTATCATAACTCTGAATAGTATTGTAGTTAGTTTTGTTTGTGATATTGTAACTATTTGCACCAAGTTTGTAGTTCATTTTAAAAGGACTTTTCTGTGGATATTTTTGTTTATATGATGTTTGTTGTAGTGGTTGTGGCAACTAATGTAAATAAATCTTTTTGTTTTCCATAGCCTGTGGGAGTGTTGCTATCTAATAATAGTATGAAAAACTTACAGCTTCCCTAGACATATGCCATTAAAGACAAAGCACAAAAATTTTTTCAATATACTTACTTTGATTTTCTTGAAAAATAGTGTTTTGTTTTATAAACTTGAATGTTGGTGAATCTGTCAGTCTTTAAAATTTTAAAAGTTGATAAATGCAAACAAGAATGGCAGTTTTTTAATATTACTAAATGATGTTAATGATTGCTTTTAAAGTTATACCTATGATAGAGAAGAGACATCAGCAAGTTATAGTCCTTGGGCCAAACTGAAAACCTACTGCCAGTTTTTCTAAGTAAAATTTTATTGGAACCAAACCATGCCCATCTGTTTATATATTGTCTGTAGCTGCTTTCTTGCTACAAAGGCTGAGTAGCTGTGACAGTAGATCATATAGCTTACAAACCTTAAAATATTTATTATCTGGTCTTTTCCAGGAAACGTTTGCCAACTCCTAGCATAGAGGACTGAGAAAATAAATTAATCTTTATTAGTAAAGATTAATAAATTAATCTTGAAAATACTGAATAAGAGTTTCTGACAAAAATTGTATAATCACTCTGTTTTTATATACTACTGGGGTTTTGAGATACTGCAGGTCAGGTAGAGAGCTGTAGAAAGCTACCTAGCTCTGTATGGAGGCAGTCAAAGATGCCTTTGGGTCTGATAGGCAGTGAAAGAAACAAGCCCTGATTTTAACTTAAAATCTAGTCTTCATATAAGTAACTTTAGAAAGAAATACTAGTTATGCATTAGTATTTCCAGGCACAGTTATAATTCTATCAATAGAAAGGTTTTAAAGTGTAAAAGATGATGATGTGAACTTTGAGAAATATGGATAGTTATGATACATACTACAACAATTTATGTATATATCATATTTTTCCTTGTAAACCAAATCCTCATTGAAAAAGAGTCAAGGTTGTTTTTTTTTTTGTTTTTTTTTTTAAGAGTAAAGGTCTTATTCATCTTTCTGTCTTCCACAGTCTAATGTAGGGCTTCTCAATCTATCCGTATTTTGCTTTTTTCAGTATTTTAATCTATCACTGGCTGATACTTCACAAAAATATAATAAAATGAATTATTAGAAAATGAAATTTAAAAGATCCTAAAAGATTCAACAAACATGAAAATCTCTGTCAAATTCCTATAAAAGTTTCCAGATTCTTAATTCTAATTTTTATATTTATCTCATCAGAGCCTGGTAAATAGTTTGCAGATCACACTTTGAGTATAATGGCTGGAAGATAGTGCCATTCTATTCTTGTTCAATGATTAATTTTTTGGTACTCAACTTAATCAGTTTGATTGTTTCCTTTTGTTCTTTTACTTGCATGTAATTTTTTCTATTTATTTATGGATGTATTCCAACTTTAGGGTCTGTGTTAAGAACAGGAAAAAAAAAATCCAAGAATGAATGTAACTTGGATCATTGCATTTAAAGGATTGGCTGGCATTTAGGGAGACAATAAATTTCAATAGATAAGTATAATAACATGTAATAATATAATAGAATGTAGAAAAGAAAGTAGTTAATTCTGTCTTGAGTCTCTCAAGATGGCTTTACAGAGGAAGCAACATTTTTTCCTGTATATTAAAAGAAAAATAAAAACTTGCCAGGAGAAGTGGGATAAAGGCATTTCTGGTTGAGATAAGAGCATATATAAAGGCATAAAATCACGCATGTTCTAGCAATACATGGCATTTAGTATTATTGGGGAAAAAAAAGTATTCCTTGTAGGAAAGTAAACTGAAAACTAGTTAGGGCTAACTAGCTTATGCCATGATAGGAGTTTGGATTTATCTCGTTTGAAATCTTTTTAGTAGATTTCAAATTTTCTAATTTTTAGAGAACCCTTTTTTTTTAACATTTTGCAGAACTCTAACAAGTAAAAATAGCTTTTAATTAGTGTACATCTATCCTGTAATTTCAAACTTAACAGCATTTTTCAATAAATTCAGTCAATGAGTATAGTGAGAAATTAAAATTAGCAGTTATACTTGGAAGTTGCTATTTTATATCAGCCTCAACATCCACTTTATTTCTGTATTTTATTTTTATTGCATTATGCCTAGGAAATTCTGGTTCACAAAATTTCAAATTCAAATAAGTAGTGACAATTGTTAAAGTTTTTAAGCTCATTTTTCTTTCTCAGGATACTCTTCAAATTAACTGATTCAGACTTAAGTAGAAATAGTAAGATTTTTTTTCAAGTTGAATCAAAGAATAAGTGTTCCTTTTGGAGGCAGGTGATGGACTCTGTTCATCAGTCAGTTCATTTTTTCACTGTTCAGTGAGAAAATAATGTATCTTGTAATATTCTGAGGTATTTTTGGTACCTTTTTTTTTTTAAAGCTCATACCTTTGTGTGCTGATCTCTTAAAATTTCAGAGCAGTTAAATTTATTTTACTTGCATGATTAATCTTAACTGTAAGGATCAGTTTCATTACTGACAATTTATATGCATTTATAAGCTTGGTAATATTGTGACTGTATTATCAAATTGAGTTTCTTCAGCTTATTAAAGAGCTAAATAATCAAATTCGCTTGCTCATTATATTTGAAAGATGTTTATCAAAGGTTTTTTTTCCCTTTTTTATTGAAATATAGTTGATATACAATGTTACAGTAGTTTCAGGTGAACAACATAGTGATTCCAAAACTCTATACTTTATGCTATACTCACCACAAATGTACCTACCATCTGTCACCATGCAATGCTATTACAATCTCATTGACTATATACTCTGCTGTAACTTTCATCCCCATGACTTACTCATTCCATAACTGGAAGCTTGTACCTCCCACTCCCCTCACACATTTTGCCCATTCCTACACCCTCTTTCCCTCTGTCAACGATCAGTTCTCTGTATTTATGGTTCTGTTTCTGCTTTTTCTTTGTTTATTCATTTGTTTTGTTTTTTAAATTCCACATATAAGTAAAATCATATAGTATTTGCCTTTCTCTGATTTATTTCATTGAGCATTATATCCTCTAGGTCCACCCATGGTGTAGCAAATGGCAAGATCTCATTCTTTTTTATGGCTGAGTAATATTCATATGTATATATCACATCTTCTTTGCCCATTCATCTATTGATTGACACTTAGGTTGCTTCCATATCTTGGCTATTATAAATAATGCTACAGTAAACATAGGTGTGCATATATCTTTGAGATAATGTTTTTGCTTTCTTTGGGTAAATACCCAGTAGTGGAATTACTGGATTGTATGGTATTCCTATTTTAAATCTTTATCAAAGTGTTTTTAGGGGCACCTGGGTGGCTCAAGTCGGTTAAGCGGCTGCCTTCGGCTCAGGTCATGATCCCGGGGTGCTGGGATCGAGCCCCGTGTCAGGCTCCCTGCTCTGCGGGAGGCCTGCTTCTCCCTCTCCCACTCCCCCTGCTTGTGTTCCCTCTCTCGCTGTCTCTCTCTGTCAAATAAATAAATAAAATCTTTAAAAAAAAAAGTGTTTTTAAATTAATAAATAAAGTATTTCTTGTTTCTTTTGAAGCATTTATATCTTTTTTCAGGATAGCTGACTAAGTTTCATATGAAAAATGAATTTTGAAATTTTCTATTCATAGTATTATAATTAGCTCAGTAAAAAAAAAAAACCCTTCAACTTAAATGATGGTTTATATATGATTACTTAAAACTCTTTTGAGGGGCGCCTGTGTGGCTCAGATGGTTAAGTGTCTGCCTTCAGCTCAGGTCATGATCCCGGGATCCTGGGATCGAGTCACATATCTGGCTCCTTGCTCAGCAGGAAGCCTGCTTCTCCCTCTCCCACTCCCCCTGCTTGTGTTCCCTCTCTTGCTGTCTCTCTGTCAAATAAATAAATAAAATCTTTAAATAAAAAAATAAACTATTTTGAAATATCTTAATATCCAGTTCTTATTAGTAAACAATTACTACTTAATGAAGCTGGCAATAGCTTTTATAGGAGCTACCACTCCTGAAATTAAAAAAATTTTTTCTACTTTCCTTAAGATAGCTGTCCCAATATTTTTTTCTTTCTTTTTTTTCAATATTTCTGACAATTGTTGATGATGAGTTAAAAAACTGACTTAGACATTAAAAGTTTCTTCTCCACTGTGTATTGTTTTATCATTCTTAAATTTATCTGTTTGAAAAACTACTACAAAAGTAAGTGGAGAAATCTGCCACATTCATATTCTCATCCACTTAAATTAGAAAGATTTTACATAATCTCAGCATTTGAATTAATTAACTATATGTGATGGATAATATTTATTCTCTTATATTCAGGCATGTACCAATGTTTTATTTCAGTTTTTTGGTAACAGTTTAGTAATTTAACATATTTGTTGTAATGTCAGAAATGTCAGAAAAAAGCTAACGTAAAAATCTGTTGGCTGTGATTAAACTGGAAGTAAGAGATACAAGAAAGGAGCTGTTGCTGATGGCTAAATTTGCCAAATTGGGAGACTGGGTGTATTTTGACACCAGTAAATAAGGTAGTTTGTTGGTTGGAGGGAATGTGAAAGAGTAGCCTTGATAACAAGCTATTAAATAAAGCCTTTCCTGGACAAATAAGGTTTCAGATGCCTGTGCAATACCTAGATGGAAATGACCAAAAGACTGTTAGAAATGTCCATCTTTGTCTCATAGGCAGGGAATTTGAGGATAAAGATGGTTTTCTGGGTTTTTGTTTCTCCTTTGTCAGGTTTTCTTTACTTCATCCTCTAGTCAGTCCTTTAGACCCATGTCAAATTGTTGAACTGCTCATTAGAATAAGTAAATTTGAATGCTGGGCTCTTTTATTTGTGGTGTCTAAAAGGAACATTTGAAAATTAATTACTTTTGATATCATTAAACTTGGCTAGGGTGTGGTTAAATAATGAGGCAATTAACATGGGAGAAATACAGTTGGCCTAAACTCTGTACTTGATAGGTCTTTTTTTTTTTAATTTTATTTATTGGGGCTCTTGGGTGGCTCGGTGTGTTGGGCGTCTGCCTTTGGCTAAGGTCATGATCCCAGGGTCCTGGGATCGAGTCCTGCATCAGGTTCCCTGCTCAGCGGGGAGACTGCTTCTCTCTCTCTCCCTCTACTCTGTTTTATTTGACAGAGAGAGAGATAGCGAGAGTAGGAACACAAGCAGGGGGAGTAGGAGAGGGAGAAGCAGGCTTCCCGCCGACCAGGGAGCCCGATGCCCGCTCGATGTGGGACTCGAACCTAGGACCCTGGGATCATGACCTTAGCGGAAGGAAGACACTTAACAACTGAGCTACCCAGGTGCCCCGTGTACTTGATAGATTTCTCCCATTAAGTGTATGATAATCTGTGTTTACTGTGGAAATGTACTAGATTAGTTTTTCCCTCTTTGGCAACATAGTCTGCAGTACATAAAATAAACGAACTGTTGGAATTCAAATTAGCAGAAAAATAATGACATTGGAGCTCAAAGAAAAACTAAAATCTTCACCAAAGGTATTTCTAAGGCTTTCATAGTGAATGTATATTTCCAAGATTTTCTTTTGATTTGAATCCACTAATTTTAATGTTTCCTAGGGTTTTTTATTGAATTGCTAGCCTAAGTAGGACATAGTCTTTCTTACACTTAATTTTTGTGTATGTGCCTTTTTTTTTTTTTTTGCAGATTCTTGGTGTTTAAGTTTAGATAAATCTTCCTTTTTTTTTTTTAAAAAAAAAAGATTTTATTTATTTATTTGACAGAGACACAGCGAGAGAGGGACACAAGCAGGGGGAGTGGGAGAGGGAGGGGCGGCTTCCCACCAAGCAGGGAGCTCGATGCGGGGCTAGATCGCAGGACCCTGGCTGGGATCATGACCTGAGCCGAAGGCAGACGCTTAATGACTGAGCCACCCAGGTGCCCCAAATCTTCCTTTTTAATAAATACAGTTTTTGTATAATTTTTTCAAAGCTGAGTGTTTGAGCCTATTTATATATTGTCCTTTTCTAGTGCAGTTCACTATATCCAATATTAATTTCTGTGAGACTTGATATGGCTTTTTTGGTTGTTATTTTTAGTGATTTAAAAAAAAGGGAAAACCTAATGACTGAAAAACAGTGGTTCTGGAATTTGCTGTTTATTCTATTTGTTTTGCTAAAAGCTTTACTTGTTCAAATTCTAGTAATACAATTTACAGTAATAAAATTCAAGGTTGAAATAGTGATAAATATTCCAAATACAATCTAACCACCTCTACCAGAATTTTTATTCTGCACCATATATTGTAGAAGTGTATCTTCTTCTATATAAATATTTCTGAGATCTTCACCAATATTTCTAAAAGCTTCCTGTGATCAACAATGAACTTTTTCTTCACTGTACTTCATAATCATTTCAAGAATTTTTTTTCATCTTTTGCCTATAGATTAATAGTTTATAATTTTACTTTTCTGACATATGGAGTCCTTTTGGTTTCATTATAATGTATTAATATTTTAATGAAAATCTTAACTATTTTATTTCCCTGGATATATGCATGATGCTACATAGCACAAATAATGTATTTGTGTTATTTACTTATTTTCATTGCACTTTAAAATGTAGATATGCTGGCCTTTAAGAAAGCCTGACATGAAATCTAAACTTACAAAACACATTAATCGGGGAATAATTATTTTCCCTACCATAGTGTTTCTCTGTCATTTCTCTAGTATTCTTAATTGTTTTCTGCAGAAGAATTTGACAGAAAGGCAAAATGGCACTGAAATGTAATACCAACTAAATTGTCTTAAATAATGGTGTCTTAAATTATGAAATTCTTATGAGGGGAAGTATATATTAGACACTAGAAATTCAAAGATTTTTAGCTTCATCTATTTACAGGCCATTTCAAGTGTAGCTAAATTGTAATCGTGCTGACAAATTTTTCTCTTTTTTAAAAAAATTATTTATTTATTTATTTGACAGAGAGAGAGACCGCGAGAGCAGGAACACAAGCAGGGGGAGTGGGAGAGGGAGAAGCAGGCTTCCCGCGGAGCAGGGAGCCTGATGCGGGGCTCTATCCCAGGACCCTGAGATCATGACCTGAGCCAAAGGCAGACGCTTAACGACTGAGCCACCCAAGTGCCCTGTGCTGACAAATTTCAAAAGCACTCTTAGAATTTTGCACTTGTATCATTTACCTAGGAGTTTGCAATCTTGTTATTCAGCTTTCTATCAACATTTCTTTATTTTTTTCCTTTTCTTTGAGCACACAGAACTCTTATGAAATGTTAAAAGCACTATTTTTAAGTAAAACATGACTCTTAAGAAAGCTGAATGTGGTAGTGTAAGAAAACAGAAAGGAGTAAAAAGATTTTACCCAGAATAGTTTTTGTCAGATTAAAAAGTAGTTTTGTAAAACATTTGCATCAAGTAATGTGTTATACTAACAATATAAGGTATCATAATTTATTTTGGTGCCAGAATTTATTTTAATTGCTTTTAAAATGACTTTTATTGTCTTGTATTATCACTGAGGGTCTGCAAATGGCTTATTTTCATTTTTCTGTAGTACTGTACTACTTTTTATGGGGAAATTATATTCTTTACTTTTATAATGCAAGAACTTTCAAAAGTGTTGTGTAAATGCCATCGGTATATTGTGTATGAACCCCAGTGGGCACACAGGATATAATCAATTAGGCCATGGAAGAAAATAATAGAACTTCTATTAATATTTTGATCTCAGCTAAAATAAGAAAAAAATAAGTGATTAATCTTTACATATGTAGATTAATGTCAGGTATATCAAACTATCATGTATACTGAATGTGCATGAGGTACCTTTATATAATTGGTATATGGAATTGAGAAATGAAAAATATTAGTGTTTCATAAGACACCTATTGATATGCTTTCTCCATTCTGATGTACCCATTCTTTTGTGATCTGTTTTCCAACTGTGACAACTCTTTAAACCAGATATCTAAATCAGATTTAGAGCTCATTGTTTAAATTGCTATATCATAAAATGTTGAGCCAAGATTCTCAAAAAGAGCACATATTCATATATATCTCTTATAATAAGTAAAAATAAATTATTTTAAAATATTACATATTTTATCAGTTTGCTTCTATTTTTTCCATAGTCTATAATTTTCATAACATATTAGCATGGTAATATGTGTATATAATTTCTAAAGAATTGACTGCACTTATGTACCCACTCAGGATTTTTTTATATAGGGGCACCAGATCAGAAATTTTAACAACAAATTTTTATTCATTCTATTTTTACACATCTTGCTTTATACAACAAGGCATATCTGTAATAAATGAATCCACCCAACATTCAAATTTGAGAAATTTCAATGTATAACTATGTATGGTGATGGATGTTAACCAGACTTACTGTGGCCATCATTTTGCAATATATACAAATATCAAATCATTACCTTGTATACCTGAAACTAATATAATGTTGTCATTTATATCTCAATAAAAATATATTTAAGAAATTGTTTTTGATGATAAGGAAAGGGTATATAATTATGTGATATATTCAAATATGCAGTATAGTATTATTTACTATAGTCACTATGATGAACATTCCATTCCATGACTTACTCATTTTATAACTGGAAATTTATACTTTTTGGACCCCTTTACCCATTTTGCCACCCCATCCTACTCCACCCCACTGCCTCAGACTACCACCAATCTGTTCTCTATATCCATGAGCTCATTTTTTGTTTTTGTTTTTTTGTTTTTTTAGATTCTACATGTAAGTCATTTGTCTTTTTCCATCTGACTTACTTCACTTAGAGTAATGCCCTCAGTGCCCATCCATGTTGCCACCAATGGCAAGATTTCAATTTTTTATGGCTGAATGATATTCCATAAATATACCACATTTTGTTTATCCATTAGTTTGTTTCCATGTCTTGGCTATCATAAATAATGCTGCAGTGAACATGGAGGTATAATATCTTTTTGAATTAGTGTTTTTGTTTCTTCAGATGAATTCCCAGAGTAGAATTGCTGGATCATATGGTACTTCTATTTTTAACTTTTTGGGGAATCTCCATACTGTTTTCCATAGTGATTGCACCAATTTGCATTACCACCAACAGGGCCCAAGAGTTCCATTTTCTTCAAATCCTTGCCAACACTTGTTATTTTTTGTCTTTTTGATAATAGCCATTTAACAGGCATGAAGTAATATCTTTTTATATTTGATTTGCCTTTCCCTAATGCTTAGTAATGTTGAGCATCTTTTCACATGTCTGTTGGCTACCTGTATTTTTTTTTTGAAAAATGCCTATTCAGATATTCTGCTCAATTTTAATCAGATTGTTTTTTGCTATTGAGTTTTGTGGGTTTTTATATATTTTGGATATTAACCCCTTGTAAGATATATGATTTGCAAACATTTTCTTTCATTCAGTAGGTTCTGTTTTTTGTTGTGGATTTTCTTTGCCGTGCAGAAACTTTTTAGTTTGATATAATCTCATTTGTTATTTTTGCTTTTGTTGCCTTTACTTTTAATGTCAAATGTAAAAAATCTTTGCCAAGACCAGTGTCAAGAAGCTTACCGCCTATGTTTTCTTTAGAGTTTTATGGTTTCAGGTCTTAACATTCAAGTATTTAATCCTTTTTGAGTTGATTTTTGTATATGATGTAAGATAATGATCTGGTTTCATTGTTTTGCATGTGGCTATCCCAATTTTTCCAATGCCATTTATTAAAGAGTCTGTCCTTTTCCTGTTGTATATTCTTGGCTCCTTTGTCACAAATTAATGGACCATATATGTGTGGGTTTATTTCTGGGCTCTCTCTTCTGTTCTATTGATATATGTGTCTGTGTTTGTGCCAATATCATATTGTTTTGATGATTGTAGCTTTGAAATATAGTTTGAATTTAGGAAGTGTGATGCCTACAGCTTTGTTCTTTATCAAGATTGCTTTGGTTATTTGGGATCCTTTTTGGTCCCATACAAATTTAAGAATAATTTGTTCTATTTCTGTAAAATTGCCATTGGAATTTTTTTTTTAAGATTTTATTTATTTATTTGACAGAGAAAGACACAGCGAGAGAGGGAACATAAACAGGGGGAGTGGGAGAGGGAGAAGCAGGCTTCCTGCTGAGCAGAGAGCCCGATGTGGGGCTTGATCCCAGGACCCTGGGATCATGACCTGTGCTGAAAGCAGATGCTTAACAACTGAGCCACCCAGGTGCCCTGCCATTGGAATTTTGATAAGTATTGTATTGAACCTACAGATTGCTTTGAGGAATACGAACATTTTAACAATTTTAAGTCTTTCAATCCATGAGCATAGAAGATCTTTCCATTTATTTGTGTCTTCAGTTTCTTTCATTAATGTTTTGTAAAATTCAGCATAAGATACTTTACCTTTGTGGTTAAGTTTATTTCTAGGTATTATATTCTTTTTGATGCAATTGTATCTTAATTCTTAATTTCTCTTTCTGCTAGCTTGTTATTAGTGTATAGAAATGCAATAGATTTCTGTATATCAATTTTGCATCCTGCAACTTTACTGAATTTATTTAGTTCTAACAGTTTTTTTAATGGAATCTAGTGTTTTCTATGTCATGTCATCTGAAAATAGTGACAGTTTTACTTCTTCCTTTCCAGTTTAGATGCCTTTTATTTTTTTTCTTGACTAATTGCTCTTGATAGGCCTTCCAATACTATTTTGAGTAAAAATAGGGAGAGTAGGCATCCTTGTGTTGTTCCCAATCTTAGAGGAAAAGCTGAGAGTAGGCATCCTTCTGTTGTTCCCAATCTTAGAGGAAAAGCTTTTGTCTTTTCCCTATTGAGTATGATGTTCGCTCTGGGTTTGTCATACATGGCCTTTATTATGTTGAGATACAGAACCTGTATTACCATTTAGTTGAGCATTTTGTCATTAATGAATGAATGTTGAATTTTGTGAAATATTTTTTTCTGTGTCTGTGAGATGATTATATGATTTTTATCATTTGTTTTATAAATATTGTATATCCTATTAATTCACATGTGGGTGTTGAACTACCCTTGAGTCCTTAGAATAAATCCCACTTAATCACTGCATATTTTAATGTATTGTTGAATTTGGTTTGCTAATATTCTCTTGAGGGTTTTTGCACCTATGTTCATGAGGGATATTGGTGTGTAAATTTCTTTGCTTGTGGCATACTTGCCTGGTTCTTGTATAAGGGTAATGCAGGCCTTGTAAGATGAGCTTAGAAGTCTTCTCTCCTATTTTTTGGAAGAGTTTGTAAATAATTGGTATTAATTTTTCTTTGAATGTTTGGTAGAATTTACCAGAGAAGCTTCTTGTACTGGACTTTTGTTTTTTGGGAAGTTTTTGAACTTTAGTCTTGTTACTAGTAATTGCTCTGTTCAGATTTTCTATTTCTCATGAGTCAGTCTTGGTAAGTTACATGTTTCTGGGAATTTATCCATTTCTTCTAGGTTGTCTAATTTGTTGGCATATATTTTTTTATAATAGTCTCTTAGGATCCTTTATCTTTCTGTGGTATCAGTTGTAACATCTCCTTTTTCATTTTTGATTTTACTTATTTGTGTCCTCTCTTTTTTTTCCTTGGTGAGTCTAGCTAAATGTTTGTCAGTTTTGTTTATCTTATCAATAAACAGCTTTAATTTTCATGGATCTTTTCTATTTCTTTTAGGTCTCTAATTTATTTATTCCTACTCTAACCTTTATTTCCTTTCTCCTACTAACTTTTGTCTTAATTTGTTCTTTTTTTTCTAGTTTTTTGAGTTGTTGGGTTATTTATTTGAAATTTCTCTTGTTTATTGATATAGACTTTTATCACTATGAACTTCCCTCTTGGAGCTGCTTTTGCTGCATCCTGTAAGTTTTGGTATATTTCCATTTTCCTTTGTCTCAGGTATTTTTTTATTTCTGTTTTGATTTCTTCTTTGTTTCATTGGAAGTTCAGTAGCATGTTGTTTAATATCCACATACTTATGAACTTCTCTGTTTTCTTCTTGTAATTGATTTCTAGTTTCATATAATTGAAAAGACACTTGATATGATTTAAGTCCCCTTAAATTTATTAAGACTTTTTTTGTGGCATAACATATGATCTATACTGAAGAATAGTCCATGTGCACTTGAGAAGTATGTGTATTGTTACTTTCAGATGGACTGTTTATACAAAACAGATATATACATCTGTTAAGTCCACCTGGCCTAACATGTTGTTTAAGCTCAATGTTTCCTTTTTGATTTTCTGTCTGGATGATCTATCTATCGATGTAAGTAGGGTATTAAATTCCCCTAATATTTTTTTAATAATTTTTTTTGAGAGAGAGAGAGCATGCAAGTGGGGAGGGGCATGGGAAAGGGAGATAGGGAATCTTAAGCAGGCTCCACGCTCAACATAGAACCCCACACAGGGCTTGATCTCATGACCCTGAGACCATGACCTGAGCTGAAATCAGGAGTCAGAGGCTTAACCAGCTGAGCCACTCAGGTGCCCACCCCCGCCCCCGCTACTATTATTGTATTGCTGTCTAATGATAACTGCTTTATGTATTTAGATGCTTCTATGTTGGATGCATAAATATTTATAAATGTTATATACCCTTGTTGGATTGACCTCTTTATTATTACATAAACACACCTTTGTGTGTTTACTATTACAGTCTAGTTTTTGAAATCTATTTTGTCTGATCTAAGTATAGCTACCCTAAGTTTTTTGGTTTCCATTTGCATGGGATATCTTTTTCCATCCTTTCACTTTCCCCTTTTATCTTGCAAAGTTTCTGTCAAAAAATCTTCTGCTAGCCTTATTGGTTTTCCCTTTTAAGTTATTGTCTTCTTTTGTCTTGCTGCTTTAAAATTTTTTTCTTTATCACTGTATGTTGTCTACTTATATTTAGTTGTGGAGTTTGTTCTGCCAGTATTCAGATTGCCCTCAAGTTTATTTATTTGGATGTGGATGGTATCTAGTTGTAAATCAGTATGTTGGTGTCCTTACATCTGAAGTGAGTCTGTAGACTGCATACAGATGAGTCTTGTTTCTTTTATAAATTCAGTCATTCTATGTCTTTTGGTAGGAGGATTTAGTCTATTTACATTTAAAATGCTTATTGATAATATGTACTTATTGCCATTTTGTTAATTGTTTTCTGCATGTTTTATAGTTCTTTCTGTTCCTTTCTTCTCTTGGTCTCTTCTTTTATGGTTTCATGACTTTCTTTAGTGGTATGCTTAGATATGTTTCTCTGTATCTTTTGTGTGTCTAATATAGATTTTTGCTTTGTGGCTACTCTGAGGCTTATATATAACAACTTAAATGTATAACCATATATTTTGATAACAACTTAATTCTGAACATATACTTAAGCTCCACATTTTAACTTTACCACTCACATTTTATGTTTTTGATGTCACATTTTACATCATTTTATTTTGTGTATTCCTTAAGTAATTATTATAGTTGCTAGTTTTCCTACTTTTGTCTTTTAACTTTCATGTTAGATTTATAAGTAATGGATCCACTATCTTAACTATATATTTAGTTACCTTTCCCAGTGAGATTTATACTTTCATATGTTTTCTTGTTACTGGTGACCTTTTTTTTTCAGCTTAAAAAAAGTCCATCTAATATTTCTTGTAAGGCCAGTTTCCTGGTGGTGAACTCCTTCAGCTTTTGTTTGGAAAAATCTATCTCTCCAATTCTGAATGATACCCTGCTGGATAGACTATTACTGGTTAGAAGTTTTTTTTTTTTTTCAGGACTTTGAATAAATCATGCTACTTTCTTCTGGCTTGCAGAGTTTCTGCTAAAAAAAAAAAATCAGCTAATAGTCTAATGGGGGTTTCCTTTGTAAAAACTAGCTATTTTTCTCTTGATGCTTTTTTTTTTTTAAAGATTTATTTATTTATTTATTTGACAGAGAGAGAGAGAGACAGTGAAAGAGGGAACACAGGCAGGGGGAGTGGGAGACGGAGAAGCAGGCTTCCCACTGAGCAGGGAGCCTGATGCAGGGCCCAATCCCAGGACCCTGGGATCATGACTTGAGCCGAAGGCAGATGCTAAAAGACTGAGGCACCCAGGTGCCCCAATCTCTCTTGATGCTTTTAAGATTTCTCCTTTCTTTTTTAAATTTTGACATTTTAATTATAATGTGTTTTGATGTGGGTCTTTTTGGGTACTTGTTATTTGGAACTCTCTGGGATTCCTATATGTGGAGTTCTATTTCCCTTCTTAAGTTAGGGAAGTTTTCAGCCATTATTTCTTCAGATGAGTTTTCTGCCCCTTTCTCTTTCTCTTCTCCTTCTGGAACCCATATAATACAAATGTTAGTCCATTTGATGTTGTCCATAAGCCCCTTAGTTATCTTCACTTTGTTTTCCTTCTTTTTCCTTTTTTGCTTTTGTGTCTGGGTGATTTCCACTGCCCTGTCCTCAAGTTTACTGATCCTTTCTTCTACTTTATCTAGTCTGCTGTTGAACACCTCCCCCCCAACCCCCCGGGGTATTTTTCAGTAATGTATTTTTCAGCTCTGTGATTTCTCTATTTTGTACTTTCATATATTTTCTATATCTTTGTTGAAATTCTCACTTGTGTTCATCCATCCTTCTCCTGAGTTCCGTGAATATCTTTATGACCATTACTTTGAACTCTTTATCAGGTAAATTGCATATCTCCATTTCATTAACTTTTTTCCCCCTGCGGTTTCATTTAAGTCTTTCATTTGGAGCATATTCCTCTGTTTTTTCATTTTGCTTGACTCTGTTGTATAGAAATACATTAGACGAAACAGCCACATCTTCCAGTCTTGTTAGAGTGGCCTCATATAGGAGATTAATTTTTTTTGTTTAACCCTGCTCTAACTCTTGGTTTCTCTCAAAACTTTGTGATTGTCCAAACAGCCTATCTTATTTGTAATGCCTCCCTGTAGTTGAGTGTATGCCAAGACCTGTCAGTGTGCCAAAGGGGAGCATCTCAGTCAGCACCTAGATTCAGGCTGATTGGAAGCTAGACCCTCATGCAGCTGCCTTTGAAGTACACAAATATATACAGTTCTGTGGGACCACAAGCTTAAACCACACTGGTCTCCAGAGCCAAGTAGATAATATGGAAGTGTCCCCTCAGTGGCAGTTGCAAAAAATTAGGGCTTCAGATGAGTGTAAAATCTCTCTCCTGGGAGATACTGGTGAGATGTAGCAAAGCAGAATGAGAGTGCCAAGATGGTGTCCACTGGCCTGTGTTCACTGAGAACACCTGCATAGGTCCCTTTTGTGTGCCAAACCTGAAGCCTGCCCCTCAGGCCAAAACTCTAGGACAAGCTAATTAGCCTCTTTGATGGAAAGACTGTGGTGTGATTTAGTATGCTGTCTTTGCAGTGCCCTGGGGGTGGTAGCCTGCCAAGAACTGTCTCTGATTGTTACAGTTCTGTGGAACTCAAGAACACAAGCCTTGCTTGGCTACCAGAGGCAGGGAAGTTAGGGGCATCCTCTGAGTGGCAACTGCAAAAACTAGGTAGCAGATGTAGAAACCATGGTACCAGATGTAGAAACCATGGTACCAGAAACCATGGTACAGTGGTACCAGATACATGTAAAAGTTTTCCTCTAGGAGATACTGGCAATCTAGAGTATAACCAGAGGAGAGTTCAGAGATAGCGCCTGTCCTCTGAGGTTACTGGAAAGATTATAGTCAGCCCTTAGATGTATGTTTAATTAGAAATCTGCCCCTCAGACTGCATTTATGTTGATAAGCTAATAGACCACTTTCACTTAAAGATTGAGCTGCTGTGTCTTTTGACTCTTCTTTTGGGTCACTGTCCTGTGGGACCCACAGGCATAAGTCCTACTGACCACTAGGGCCAGAAAATGTATAGGTTTCTGCTGATGGCAGCCACAAACATTGGGATAGCCTATCTTATTTTTAACACCTCCCTGTAGTTGAGGGTGCCACAAATATTGGGGTGCCATATTAAAAAGTATAATAAGCTTTTCTTGGAAGGAGATACTGGCAAGCTGGAACTAGGCAGCAGGAGGGCACAAATATTTCATCTACCAGCCTCCATTTCCTGAAAACACCTTTACAGGCCCCTAGTTGTATGCCAAACCAGAAGAAACCTGCTCTTTGGGCCAAAGCTCCTGGATAAGCAGTTAGGCTTCTTTCACAGAAAGATTGGGGGTGTGTTTCAGTTTGCTATCTGTGCAGTGCCCTGGAGGTGGTAGTGTGCCAAGAACTATCTCTTGGTTTGTTAACAGTACCATGAGACCCAGAATTACAGCACCCCCCCACCCTCACCCCATCTCCAGAGCCAGGCAATCAAGAAATGTCCTCTGGGCAGCAGCTGCAAAAAAAACAGATGCATGTAATGATTCCCCTCTGGGAGATACTGGCACTCTGGATCAGCAGAAGGTGAATGCAAAGATGGCACCCATCAACTAGAATTAGGCACAGGGAGAGTGTATAGATGGCAACTGCCTGGAAAAAGGAAAAGAAAAAAGATCGTGCTTACCAGCTAGTACATGAAGATGATGCCTACTGGCTGGAATGAGACATAAGGGAGAGTATATAGATAGTATCTGCAGGAAAAAAAAAGAAAAGAAAAGAAAGTCTAGCATTAAAATAAGAAAAAGATGGCACCCACTGGCTAGAGCGAGGCAGAGGAAGAGTGTGAAGATGGTCCCTACCAGCCAGGAGGACCCTAGATATGTGTTAAATTAGATTTCTGTCTCTCAGGCCAATACTTTAAGATTAGCAAATGAGCCTCATTCACCTAAAGTCTGGGTGCCTGCTTACTGGCTGGCTACCTTTATGCTGAGCCCTTGGGTGGTAAGTCCAAGGATGTGAACCATATTAGAGCCATTTCTCAAATTGTTATAGCCTTGTGGGTCTCGTGGATGTGAGCCCCATTAGTTTTCAAAGCTCCAGGTTTTGAGTTCCCTCCCAATTGTGGTCACAACTCTGGGGATAGAGCTTATGGTGAGATTGTGTCCCAGCCTTTCCTACCTCCTTCGATGGGGGACTTCTCTCCTTTGCCTGATGCATAGGAGTTTGCTCAGACAGTTTTTTTTTTTTTTTTTTTTTTTACAGAGGAATTTGTTCCATATTTAGCCACAGATTTGGTGTGTCTGTGGGAGGAAGTAAGCTTTGGATACTTCTATATTGCCATCTTGAACTGGAACTTTACTGTATTTTTTTAAACATGTTTCTGTATGAAGCAATTTAGATGAATTCGCTGGGTAAAAAAGTCTATCCTCATGTATTTGAAATCTCAGGTTAGGTGCTTCTCAAGGAACTAAAACAATGCCACAAATTTAGAAACATGTTGCTATCTGTTACTCCCAATAAGAGTCCTGTTTTCCAAAAGATACTCTCATTATCCTTCCAACTTTCTAGGCATTGACCTTTAAAGACATTCTACATATAAAATCTTAAGATACTATTCCTTGAATTCTTTCTCTTCATTGGTCTAATCTCACTTTATCTCATAACTTTATAACTGAATACTTTGTGAATCTTCATCACTAGCTTCTCTTTTCTGCAATCACATCTTATTCTCACTCCAAAAATAATCTTTTTGACAATAGGTTTTCAGTATCTGTCTCCCCTGCTGAGGAACCCTAATTCAAGTGCAGTATATTTTCAGACTTTCATGAAGTTATTGCAGTCTTCCCTCTTTAAAGTCATTTGGTTTTGATATCTGTCACCCCATTGTTCACCAACCTTACCTGGCTGACTAGTTGGCTGTACTGTTTTTTCCTCTACATTCCATGTATTCTCCTTTTAAAATCTCAGCAAGTATGAAGTGAATTGCTTTACCATGTACAAATGGTACAACACTGCTAGGGACAGCATTCCTTACTTTTACTCTTCTTTTCAATTTACTCATGTCTTTTATTCTGGCTATGCTACCAACTTTATTTATTGTCTTTTGCTTAATATTTCCTACTTCTGTAGGATTATATATGCTGAATCCCCCAACAATCCAAGGGCTTGCTTTCCTTTAAATTCTGCTTAAAGCACAGTTACCCCTTCTTTTAATTTTTATTCTATTTCCAGAATTCTTTTGTGCTCCTCTTGCACAGTTTTATATTTATTACTTTTTGTTTTATCCCAGGTCACATATAGTTGCATTTGTGTGTTTTCATTGCTAACTACTCAAGGTTAATACTTTGTGTCTTGGGCTTGATTTGCATTTGTGCTCTCTTGTGGGATGAAGCACAGAGGAAGAGTGGACATAGGAAGAATAATTGGATCTATATTCTGTCTGCTTTCTTATTTTGGTAGGTGCTAGCCCTTCCTTGGTCCTATTTGGCTATAATATGATTTTAAGGAATCAAAATGTCACAAAGCATTCCCCATTCCAGTTTCAGCCTTTCAATAATGAAATTTGAAAAATTTATTAATGATTTATCAAAATTATAAATTGAAAATATTGAAAAGAAATCTGGGCCTTGATATTTTTAAAGTTATAAATATATTTGAAACCTTATTTGAAGATTAGAGGTTTGTCATTTATTTTTTATTCATCTAACAGAAATATGTAAGAAGGTCTCCTGACTTGTGGGGAGTGGGGAGAATCAGGGAAGTAAAGTGAAATAACCTGAAGGATGAAGAGATTAGGAAAGCAAAATAGGAAGGCAAAAATCCCTGGAGATACTGGTAGGGAGGGGAAGAGAGATGGGATAGGCAGTAATAGTCCAGGTATAAGGAATCACTCCAACACAGGCTTAGTGGGCATTGAGAATGAGAATGGAAGTTAGCAGAGTTTAGGCGAGAGAGAAAAATATGCCAGATCTTGAAGGTCCAATTTATCCCATGTTAACCTTATCACATAGTTAGCCAAGGAAGGATTTAAAAAATGCAAGTAACATTATCTTCACGTGAGTGGTTAAGAGGAGAATTTAAGCAACTACTGTTCAGATAATTAAAACCAAAATAACTTTTGCTTAATGATTTGGGTAATTTAGATGCGTGTGTGTGTGTGTGTGTTTCCTTGTTCTGAATACTACCTATTTTTATACCATTTTTGTGTTCTTACTACTTAAAGTAGTGTTAAATTTAATAACCAGAATTAAGGACACAGAATTTTAGAGCTAGAGAATACCTTAACAGTTATCTATTTCAAACTTTTCATTTTTCAGATGTGGAAATCAAGGATTATTGAAGTTAAATAACCTCTCTAATATTGTATAGCTAGTAAATAACAGAGTCAGGACTTGTACCAGCTTTGTGTAATTCCAGTGCTCTTAACTGATATATCATCCTACAACATAAAATCAATAATAGGTATACTTCAGATAGGTTTTTTCAAATTAATTGTTAATATATTTTTATTTTGCAATTTATACAATGTACATATAATTTGTACATATAATACAGAGTCAAGATCACATTAACATAAACTGCAGTGTACACATATTTCAATTTTTGCAGAATGTAGAGATTACTAAATAGACCATAGGTCCTGGTAAATTGCTCAGTTAGCTGTATGTACAAGAATTCCTTTCCATTGACTAGAAAGAGAACAAAAGAGGCCTAATGGTTTCATTGTTGTTATAGAAATCTATGTCAAAGTCAAATTCCATGAAAAGTCTTCCTTTGTCTATAGAATATACAGGGTTTATAGAATGTATATAGGGTTTAGGTGAATAAACGAACAAGTTTTTGAGAAACTATAAAAAGAGTTATCAGGAAGGAAAACAAGTCATAAAATATGCTTTCAGGATATACAAATATTAAATTTAAAATGTTCTATCTTGCTAGGAGACTGGACCTTTAATTAACATTAAATTATTATGAAAATTGATGACTCTGCTGCCATTTAAATTGTATGTTACTATTAGGGTACATGGTATAATTTGAAAGGAGAGTTCATAGCCATTTTAAATAGTCCAAGTGGTTATGATGTTAAAAGTCATAATTATTATATTGTGAGTTTAGGTGTGATGACTTTTACCAGATCCCTTTTTTTATGGATGCTTTGAATTTTCCGTCAGTCAAATGAGAATTCATTTATTTAAAAAAAAAAAAAGGAGGCAGAGTATCATTAATTTCAAAGTCCTTGGATTAATACAAATTTAATGTGGTTCCATTCCTTTGTCAGATAGAAGAACTCAAGGACCAGATTCTCACTTTGTGCAGATTTTTTTCTCTTTTGAGTGTGTATTGTCTGTGTGACTTTTTAATTGGCTTTCAATCTGAGATTTTTTTTTCTTAGCATATATTGCCAACCTTGCTTGGTAAGGAGTGCCATCTCCAGTATGCTTTAGTCCTATATTTATGTTTTCATGCTTTCATATTCTTCATTAATGGATTTATTATTTATTCAACAGATATTTTTTACGGCCAGGAACTCAGGGTCAGTACAAAGGAATCTCATAAAGTTATTAAAAGAACATAAAGTCAGTATACTTAAAGTTAGGCTACAAGAATTGTCCCAGTTCTTTGTGGACATTGATTCACGCCATCCTGATGAAGCAGCTCTATTTTGGGCTTGTGACATTCTAAGTAGATATCTTTCATGAATTCAAGATTATGCATGCAGTGTGAGACCAAAAAGGAAGTAGTTGACCCATCTATTTTTTACAGAAGAATTTTCCACAATTTTTTTCTAATTACATTACTTTCTGCTCACCAACCATGAGATTTTTCAGTTGCTCACATTATTAATATATTGTTTTCATTTTATCCTTTGAAGTCCTTAATATAGTCACCTATTTTGTCAGCTTATCACAGAGAGCATATTTGTGAATGTTTCTGTTTGTCATGCATTTATAATCATATACCCTGCAAAAAGAATGGTACAACATCCCAGTTACCCATATGCTGGAGATTTGCAGAGTTTTATGGGTAATCTGTATCCATAATTTTACTCCAGCTAATTTTTTTCAGGTAGAGGAAGCAGTCATATTTAAAACTTAAATTCTGGAGTGACAACAACAATAGGGCTTGAATTAGTATTAAGTCTAGGACTGAGTCTGATAATCCTTCTGGATTTCATTGCTTAAGTTCCTTAATAACCACATTTAAGTTTAGCTCTTGTCCAGTCACTGGTAATAATTCTATATTTAAGAACAGATACTATCAGGAACTCAGGGTCAGGATTTTATGACCTTAGCATCAACCCATTCTTGGCATTACTTTGTTTTAATACATTGATGCTAGTAATTAAGCTCTTGCTTTGACCTCTTTAATCAAGCCCCTTCTTATATCTATCTCTAATAGTTAAATCCTTGTGTTTTCATCTATAAATTAATCTATGCCTTGATCCTTGCACATTGCCCTAGTTCCTTCTAGCCTGAGTTACTATTTTGCATACTAGGATTTTGCCTTTTATGATTTCTTAAAGGTGGAATTCTACAACTTTCTGTTAGGCCTCTCTGGTCCAACAGCCTGATCACCTGTACTGCTTCCTGTTGCCTACTATTAAATTACTTCCTCCTTACCCTGTGTCATACTCTGCTTATTGAACGGGACTTCAGCTGTTTGTAGACTGACAAATGTCTTTGATAGTTTGTCTGGATTACCTCTCTCTCTATTTAGAATTTCCCTGATTGGCATCTCTACTTTTATGGCCTGTCTAATCTCTGGGTTTCTGCATGCTATCAATAGTGTAACCCATCCTTAATCTAACAGAGTTTCTGTTTTCACAGCAGTTATTTGAAAATTCTATGTAAAGATTGGCTAGTTCTGGGAATCCAGGGGACCAACCAGTCCTAGTGAATACAATTCCATGTTGTATTTAGCTTTAGAAACATTCAAAGCTACATTAACACTTGTATAAACTTGTACACTGCATAAAGGAGACAGAAAATTATAAAAGCTACCAAGTAACTAAAAGCTGCTCTGGGTTCATTTTTTGTTGTATTTAGTTTTTTAGTAGTTTTTGGAGAACTAAATCTAAAGAGACAGAAAAGTATAAAAGCACCCGTTCATGGTAAATTATTACATTTTAAGTAATTAACATAAGTGCAGTTTATCTCCTATACTAGCCATATTTTATGACCTCTCAAAATTATGGAAGAATGACATGATTTATTAACATATTAGTTAATATTTCATATAGGTAAAGATGGCTTCTTTAGTACAACAATACAGCAAGAAAGTCTTTTTATCAATGAACCATTTGGCTTACACAACAGAGATCTTTTACTTAATAGGGCATAGTTAACCATACCTTACTTTATGAACATCACAAATAGATCTTTTATTTAGTTCATTAAGCGTAAATTTGTCTGCCTTAGAGCATAGCATCTGAATAAACCAAAATAATTTTTAGATCAACTGATTTTGTTTATAGTTGGTCTTTAATAAAAGCTTATTCCTTCCTTAAAATGAAACTTGTATTTCTGATTTTATATTTCCCTTTTTTCAAAGAAAAGGCTTATATTACTGTTTTTATACAAGTAAAACCAAATGGTGTTTGAAGTATATCACCTAAGTAGCTATGAGCCCTGTAATTTATGGGCTCGCATATGCTCAGTTACTTTATATGATAGATAACCTGTATGCATTCCAAATGGTACAGTGATTTTCTAAATTCAGATTTTATCTGCTTGTCAAATTGTGCATGATAGACAATAAATTAATGATAAATTATAATTCAGTCAACAGGTCTATTTGATTTTATTAGAAACCATATTGTCTATGTTATTTTTAAGGTAAGAGTTGGTAAACAATCCTATATTCTTATTTATCTGTAAATTTTTACTATAAACTTTATAAATTAATTGACAGCCATACTTCTGTATATTGTTCCAAAGTATGGCATTTAGTTAATAATTTGTAGGAAGCTTTTCAGAATGTATACTAAGGCTCTAAATCTATTTGGATGAAAGGGCTTTGTTTAAAAAAAATCAAACTGTGATTTGACCTTCATCTCCTAATCCTCCTATTTCCTGCCATTTCTCTCTTTTTCTACTCAAATCATTCTGCTTGCTTTGTCTTTAGTACCTCATGCTGTCTAGCTTCAGGATATTTCTAGAAAAATAGTATTTAAAAGATAGCTTTAAATGTTAAGATAACCAACTGTGGGTATGTTTACTCTCTAAAATGAAAAATATAGAAATAATGAGGTGATATAAGCTCATGGTTAGTAACATATATTAGGAGTCAGTTACTAGAGATGGTAGTGAAAATTCCAGTAATTACAATCATGGACAGGAGTTTTAGCCACAGAATATAGGGCAGAGACCCAAAGGCTGCAGTTTGGGGAATGCTCACTATTGAATTCTGGGAGAAAAATCATGTTGTGTTAGAGTTCTTGGCTGCAAACAGTCAAGACTACCTTGATTAAAAACAAAACGAAATATATTGGAAAAATCTGAAGTGACTAAATCAGGGTTAAAGCTAGAGGATCTAGGTTGGGTAGAAAACAAAAGACACAACACAGCTAAGATTCTGCCATAGGAGTAGTCTTCTTTACGTACTAGCATTAGTACCATTGCCAGCAGATGCTCTCCACCATTGTCACGACTCTTCTGCCACTAAAAACTCCTGTTATGAGTCTGGACTCTTAATAAATGATGGTATTTCTAATCTATGAGGAAAAAGATGGATCATTCAATAAATGGTGTTGAGACAACTAGGTAGCCATCTGGACTAAAAAAAAATTAAAATGTATTCCTACTCTGCACCATAAATTCCATACAGATCAAAGTTTTGGTTTTTAAAATTTTTTTTTAAAGATTTTATTTACTTTTTAGAGAGAGCGAGGGAGAGAGAGGGAGTGAACACGAGATTGGGGGGGGGCAGAGGGAGAGCGAGCAACAGACTCCCAGCCGAACAGGGAGCCCAATGCAGGGCTCAATCCCAGGACCCTGGGATCATGACCTGAACCAAAGGCAGACGCTTAACGACTGAGCCACCCAGCCCCTCAGATCAAAGTTTTAATGTTTGAAGTGTGAAACCATAAAAGCACAAGAAGAAAACATGAATGAATATTTAAAAATACGTATTTGTGGAATGCAGAAGATATTCAGGGGATGACACAAAACAAAGAAATCATGATAAGACTGGTAAATTTTACTGCAGTAAAAGAAAAATAAAAGCCCCTAAAATTTAAATTAGAATCAAATTGAACCTCAAAGTGTATTTAACTGGTGGCATAATAAGAGAGGAAGTATTCCAAGTGACTTGAAAACACAACAGTTAGGCTATACATCCCCAGTGATGTATACTTCACAGAAAAAAGAACTGAAAACAAGAAACCTTAAAACTGTTTATAGGAATTATATTGTTGGCAGTAATGTGAGTATTGTTATTCTGATACTATCATGTGTGGATTGTAGGATTTAAAAAATGAGTAAATATTTAGTATTCTAGTTTTATCATCCTTGATCCCCTTGAGAACCAGGCATGGGAGAAAGGAAATATGAATATAAAACAAAAGGGGTTAAATTAAAACCCTATAGTATTGAATTTGGATTAAAAGTATCAGTAGAACACATGATTTTTCTCTTCAAAAATAAAACGAATATTTCCTAGGCCTGTCAAATGAAAAGGCCGTGAAACAAAGATCAATCCAGTAGGAACAAACATCCTTAGTGCCCAAATTATGGTCTTGAAATACAATTTTCCATGAAAAACAAGCAGGGGTCCTTGGTTGAGGGGCGGGGCGCCTGGGTGGCTCAGTCGTTAAGCGTCTGCCTTCGGCTCAGGTCGTGGTCCCCGGGTCCTGGGACCGAGCCCCGCATCAGGCTCCCTGCTCCGCGGGTCTCCCACTCCCCCTGCTTGTGTTCCCTCTCTGGCTGTCTTTCTCTCTGTCAAATAAATAAAACCTTAAAAAAAAAAAAAAAAAGGAATGGTTGAAGGGCACCTGAGTGGCTTAGTCCGTTAAACCTCTGCCTTCCGCTCGGGTCATGATCCCAGGGTCCTGAGATCAAGCCCCTAGTCAGGCTCCCTGCTCAGTGAGAAGCCTGCTTCTCCCTTTGCCTCTGCTGTTTTCCCCTGCTTGGGCTCTCTGGCTCTTTCTCTCTTTTTCTTTCATTCTCTCTCCCTGTCAAATAAATAAATAAAATCTTAAAAAAAAAAAAAAGATTTCAAATCTGGAAAGGGCAGATAACAAGGCAATGTGCATAGAATATCCTGAAAGAATACACAGAAACACTGATAATAATGGAATAGACTGGTTTCTTGACTTAAGCATTCATGTGTATTCAATAAATATTTAGTTTTTTGGACACTTTGGAACTATTGGTGACAAGATAGATAATGACCCCTGTATTCATAGATCTTTTGGTCTAGTGGGAAAAATAGATTAAAGATACATATATAAACAAAATAGAAATTATGGAAGTGCTGCAAAGAAAGTAAATAAGAATAGGGAGAATATCATTAGTCATGAGACAAACTTACTATAGGTAGAATAGTCACAGAAGGCTTCTCTAGGGGTAATATTTAAGCTGAGACCTGCAGGATGAGGAAGAGTATCTTTCAAAGAACTGGAGGTAAAGCATTGTAAGGGAGAAAGGAGCTTGGATTTTTTTTTTAAAGATTTATTTATTTATGAGAGAGAGAGCATGCACGGGGCTGAGGGAGATAGAGAATCTCAAGCAGACTCCACGCTGACCGTGGAACCTGACCCAGGGCTCAATCTCACAACCCTGAGCTGAAACCAAGAGTCAGACACTTAACCAACTAAGCCACCCAGGTGCCCCAGGAGCTTGGATTTTTGAAGAATTAAAACAAAACAAAACAAAACAGTTAAACCTATATTAGTTGTTAAAGTCTAAAATTTCTAGACGGACCATCTGAGTGGATATTGATACCATTAACTAAATGCATATATTTGGGAAGGAAAATCAAGAATTTCGTTTCAGATATTTTAAATTTGAGATGTCTGTGAGACATCCAGGTGGAAGTGTTAATTATACCTCATCTTGAGAGATAAATTTGGAAATTATCAGCAAAAAAGGTGAAAAATCACTTTTAGTGAGAAGTAAGAAAAGAGGGCTTTCTCTAAAGCCATGCTGTCCAGTACAGTACTCATCAGGATTCAATGGCTATTTACATTTAAATTAATAAAAATCACATAAAATTTAAAATTTAGTTCTTCAGTCATACTAGCCACATTTCAAGTGCTCAATAGTCATATGTGGCTAGTGGCAACCATACAAAACTGCACATATGAAAACATTTTCATCATTGCAGGAAGTTTTGTCCAATAGCACTGGTGTTGACCCCTGAGAAACATTATATTTTGGTTAAACAGAAGTCTGGAGGATATGAAGGAGTAGTTAGTGAGATAGAGAAAAACTAAAAGCATGTTTTAAGAAGCAGCAAATGATCAACTGTGTTAAAAGCTGTTGAAGGTTAAAGTCAGGGAGAACTGAAAAGTATCCATTGGATTTGCTACCATGAAGTTTATTGTTGACATGACAACAGGACTTGTTCTGAAGTAGTACAGTGAATAGGAGGTGAAGAAATGGAGATAGTATATTTTGGCAGGTGATCAGAGAAGTTTGGTTATGAAGGGAAACAAAAATGGTTCACTATCAGAACAGGTATATAGGTATGAATGTATTAAAATTTGACACAAATGCACACATATGCGTATGTGCAACAACATAAGCTTATTAAAAGCATGAATTCTAGTATCTCATTGATTCATCTTTGAATCCTCTTGCACTTAAGCATCCAACAAATGTTAGTTGAATATATAAGTCAATTAGCTATCTAACTGTATCTGAGAAAACAGTTTGTAATATTTCTTTTGTTATTCTTGTAATGAGATTCTAATCCTCAAAATTTATATATTTACTTATGGAGAATTGCTTTTGCTTTTTCATAACCTTGAGGTGACAAGTGATAGTATACTAGACAACTTTTTACAAAAACACATTATCTACAATATTTATTTTGCAACTGAGACACTTTTTAGTCTTCAAGTATAAAAGGAATTTGAAGTGATGGGGGAGATGGTGTGTTCTTTATATTTAGGAAGATAAATTTCATTGTGATGATCAATTTTGTAACAATGATCTGAATACAAATCGTCTCAGTTATAAAAGAAAACACTTTATGATGCAATAGTTTCCCTAGTCTTTGTAAGTATACTTGCTGGTGAAAACAAATGACTTAATAAAAGGAATAAGTAATGTGTCAATAACAACTATTATGTATGTTTTAAACTTTCAATTTTTGAATTTCTAGTGCAGAGGAAAATGTACATCTTCCTCACTTTTAATTATGGTATTTTTTATTTCAAGGAAATATTTGCTCTTGAAATGTTTTAACTGTTTCTGTGCATACTGATATCTGCGATGTTATTATATTGTCAATGTATTTTGCATCTTTTAGTATTTCTTCACAAAGTTGATTGTCTATCATAAAGAAGGTACAGATGTAGAAAGAATATCTAAAATATGGTACATAATAAGTTATATCTATAAACCATAATGTAGTTAAAAAATAAATTTGGATAACTAATATATTTATGATGATTAATAACTAAAATATAAGGGAACTATATGTATATCACTTCCTACTGAGTAGACATAATAGCATGCCATCATTCGTACCTTCATCTGAGATGTTTCTTTTTGAGGATGCTTATCAGAAGAAACACAGGTATTTTCTGTGATTCAGGTATGGTGTCAGCATAAACCTTTGTGACCTTGGACTAAGGTCTAACATTTATTCTATTTTCCCTCAGTGTGTTACCTTCCAATTGACCATTCAAAGAATAGTTTACTAACATAAACATAAGTTTCATTGATAGATAAATAAGATATGATATATATATATACAATGGAATATTACTCAACCATCAAACAGACTGAAATCTTGCTATTTGCAATGACATGGATGGAACTAGAGGGTATTATGCTAAGTGAAATAATTTAGTCAGAGAAAGAAAAATACCATTTGATTTCACTCATATGTGGAACTTAAGAAACAAAACAGATGCACATAGGGGAAGGGAAGGAAAAATAAGATAAAAACAGAGAGGGAGGCAAACCATAAGAGACTCTTAACTATGGAGAACAAACTGAGTGTTGCTGGAGGGGAGGTGGATGGAGGGAATGGGGTAACTGGGTGATGGGCATTAAGGAGGGCACTGGATGTAATGAGCACTGGGTGTTATATAAATGCAACTGATAAATCACTAAATTCTAGTGAAACTAGTAATACAATATATATTAACAAAATTGAATTTAAATAAAAAATTAAAAAATAAAACAAAAGCAAAAAACATAAGTTTCACTGAAATCATATCCAAAGGTGCCCCTGCCAGTGCTCTGAGTCATCCAGATCCCTGAGCTAAGGATTTTTGTTTAACTGGTTATGTTTGTTTTTAAACACATTGGGCCTGCATATTTGTATTTTTCTTATTATAGGCAAGAATGAATCCAGATTTTGTGGTATCTGAAGTTTATACAATTTTGGGTGTCCTATCTGAGAAACTAACAATACAAAATTATGGCTACAAAATAAAGTACCATGCACAAGTACACGTGAGGGGCCCTGGAAGCTTAAGCTTCATTAGTTTTCACGGTAAAATTTCCTCCTCCTGATGTAGTAATTACAATTTTCACTATCTTTAAGGTGAATCACTTGATTATAAATAATTTAAGTAATCTCTGCAAGATCATAGAACTAGACGTGGCAAAGATATCAGTCTTATGTGATTCCAAAGCCCATACAATATAGAAATAAGGTAGAAAAGAAGAATCTGTGGGCTATACAGTACTGACAGAAAGTGCAATAACATTCTGAGAGAAGCTATCTGTAGATCTTGGAGTCATCAGAATAGGCTTTCAGAGATGTGGCTTGAGATCAACTTTGAAGAATAAGTTATATTTTTTGAGGAACCTCCATACTATTTTTCCATAGTAGCTATACCATTTAACATTCCCAGCAGTGTACAAGGATTCCCTTTACTCCATGTTGTCATCAACACATCTTTTTGATAGTAGCCATCCTAACAGGTATGAGATGATATCTCACATTGTGGTTTTGATTTGCATTTCCCTGATGATAAGCGATTTGTTGAACACCTTTTCATACACCTGTTGGCCATTTGTATGTCTTCTTTAGAAAAATATCTGTTCAGGTCCTTTGCCCATTTTTAATGGAATTACTTGTTTTTATTTTTTTTTATTTTTTTTATTTTTTTTTAATTTTTTTTTTATTCTTATGTTAATCCCCATACATTACATCATTAGTTTTAGATGAAGTGTTCCATGATTCATTGTTTGTGCATAACACCCAGTGCTCCATGCAGAATGTGCCCTCCTCAATACCCACCACCAGGCTAACCCATCCTCCCACCCCCCTCCCCTCTAGAACCCTGTTTGTTTTTCAGAGTCCATCGTCTCTCATGGTTCGTCTACCCCTCCGATTTCCCCCGCTTCATTCTTCCCCTCCCGCTACCTTCTTCTTCTTCTTCTTTTTTTTTTTTTCTTAACATATATTGCGTTATTTGTTTCAGAGGTACAGATCTGAGATTCAACAGTCTTGCAAAATTCACAGCGCTTACCAGAGCACATACCCTCCCCAGTGTCTATCACCCAGTCACCCCATCCTTCCCACCCCACCCCCCACTCCAGCAACCCTCAGTTTGTTTCCTGAGATTAAGAATTCCTCATATCAGTGAGATCATATGATACATGTCTTTCTCTGTTTGACTTATTTCACTCAACATAATACCCTCCAGTTCCATCCACATCGTTGCAAATGGCAAGATCTCGTTCCTTTTGATGGCTGCATAATATTCCATTGTATATATATACCAGATCTTCTTTATCCATTCATCTGTTGATGGACATCTTGGCTCTTTCCACAGTTTGGCTATTGTGGACATTGCTGCTATAAACATCGGGGTGCACGTACCCCTTCGGATCCCTACTTTTGTATCTTTGGGGTAAATACCCAGTAGTGCAATTGCTGGATCATATGGTAGCTCTATTTTCAACTTTTTGAGGAACCTCCATACAGTTTTCCAGAGTGGCTGCACCAGCTTGCATTCCCACCAACAGTGTAGGAGGGTTCCCCTTTCTCCGCATCCCCGCCAACATCTGTCATTTCCTGACTTGTTAATTTTAGCCATTCTGACAGGTGTGAGGTGGTATCTCATTGAGGTTTTGATTTGGATTTCCCTGATGCCGAGCGATACTGAGCACTTTTTCATGTGTCTGTTGGCCATTTGGATGTCTTCTTTGGAAAAATGTCTTTTCATGTCTTCTGCCCATTTCTTGATTGGATTCTTTGTTCTTTGGGTGTTGAGTTTGATGAGTTCTTTATAGATTTTGGATACTAGCCCTTTATCTGATATGTCATTTGCAAATATCTTCTCCCATTCTGTTGGTTGTCTTTTGGTTTTGTTGACTGTTTCCTTTGCTTTGCAAAAGCTTTTTATCTTGATGAAGTCCCAATAGTTCATTTTTGCCCTTGCCTCCCTTGCCTTTGGCGATGTTTCTAGGAAGAAGTTGCTTCGGCTGAGGTCAAAGAGGTTGCTGCCTGTGTTCTCCTTTAGGATTTTGATGGACTCCTGTCTCACATTGAGGTCTTTCAACCATTTGGAGTCTATTTTTGTGTGTGGTGTAAGGAAATGGTCCAGTTTCATTCTTCTGCATGTGGCTATCCAATTTTCCCAACACCATTTGTTGAAGAGACTGTCTTTGTTCCATTGGACATTCTTTCCTGCTTTGTCAAAGATGAGTTGACCATAGAGTTGAGGGTCCATTTCTGGGCTCTCTATTCTGTTCCATTGATCTATGTGTCTGTTTTTGTGCCAGTACCATGCTGTCTTGATGATGACAGCTTTGTAATAGAGCTGGAAGTCCGGAATTGTGATGCCGCCGGCTTTGCTTTTCTTTTTCAACATTCCTCTGGCTATGCGGGGTCTTTTCTGGTTCCATACAAATTTTAGGATTATTTGTTCCATTTCTTTGAAAAAAGTGGATGGTATTTTGATGGGGATTGCATTGAATGTGTAGATTGCTCTAGGTAGCATTGACATCTTCACAATATTTGTTCTTCCAATCCATGAGCATGGAATGTTTTTCCATTTCTTTGTGTCTTCCTCAATTTCTTTCATGAGTATTTTATAGTTTTCTGAGTACAGATCCTTTGTCTCTTTGGTTAGATTTATTCCTAGGTATCTTATGGTTTTGGGTGCAATTGTAAATGGGATCGACTCCTTAATTTCTCTTTCTTCTGTCTTGTTGTTGGTGTATAGGAATGCCACTGACTTCTGTGCATTGATTTTATATCCTGCCACTTGACTGAATTCCTGTATGAGTTCTAGCAGTTTTGGGGTGGAGTCTTTTGGGTTTTCCACATAAAGTATCATATCATCTGCAAAGAGTGAGAGTTTGACTTCTTCCTTGCCAATTTGGATGCCTTTGATTTCTTTTTGTTGTCTGATTGCTGTGGCTAGGACTTCCAATACTATGTTGAATAGCAGTGGTGATAGTGGACATCCCTGCCGCGTTCCTGACCTTAGGGGGAAAGCTCTCAGTTTTTCCCCATTGAGAATGATATTCGCTGTAGGTTTTTCATAGATGGCTTTTATGATATTGAGGTATGTACCCTCTATGCCTATACTCTGAAGAGTTTTGATCAAGAAAGGATGCTGTACTTTGTCAAATGCTTTTTCTGCATCTATTGAGAGGATCATATGATTCTTGTTCTTTCTTTTGTTAATGTATTGTATCACATTGATTGATTTGCGGATGTTGAACCAACCTTGCAGCCCAGGGATAAATCCCACTTGGTCATGGTGAATAATCCTTTTAATGTACTGTTGGATCCTATTGGCTAGTATTTTGGTGAGAATTTTTGCATCCATGTTCATCAGGGATATTGGTCTGTAATTCTCCTTTTTGATGGGGTCTTTGTCTGGTTTTGGGATCAAGGTAATGCTGGCCTCATAAAATGAGTTGGGAAGTTTTCCTTCCATTTCTATTTTTTGGAACAGTTTCAGAAGAATAGGTATTAATTCTTCTTGAAATGTTTGGTAGAATTCCCCTGGGAAGCCATCTGGCCCTGGGCTTTTGTTTTTTGGGAGATTTTTGATGACTGCTTCAATTTCCTTAGTGGTTATAGGT